>NC_138293.1:85465000-85582500 GCF_965601325.2 Salmo salar | reverse complement strand
TATTATCTACTTCACTTGCTTTGGCAATGTTAAAATATGTTTCCCATGCTAATAACGCACACACAACAAGCTCTCACAGTCCCACTGCAGAATCAGACACTTGTCCGTAAATGTCAAATTTCAAAGGTTAAGTTTAGGCATTCATTCGGAATGGTTAAGTTGAGGGTTAAGTTTTGGGATAGGTATGGAGCCGCAGCTCACCCACACAACTCACATAACCCACATTGGATAATAATATTGGGGTTGGATTTAAATTTAGTAAATGTGGTTGTCGTTGATGGTTCACTATACTATATATGGCTGAACGTTGCGTTAATGTATTCAGCGCATTTCCAAGTATAAGACCTTTTTCAAGCCAAGACCTGAAAATACCCTCACCTTCTAGAAATATCCACTCTGTTGAATCCCTCCATCAGAGCCCTGTGTAGACTACTACTGAAATGCTACTGTACTGCTACACAGTATACAGACCCTGATGTGGTCATACAGTTTGAATGGTAGCTGTTAGTCCTGTCTCTTTACTTGGAAAATGGGGGAGAGGAGGGAGGATGAGGGAGGGGGAGAGGAGATGGGAGAGGAAGAGGAGGGAGGGAGGAGAGGAGAGGAGGGAGGGAGAGAGGAGGAAGAGGGACGGGGAGAGGAGGAGGGAGGGAGGAGAGGAGGAGGAATGGGAGGGAGAGGAGGGAGGGGGAGAGGAGGAGGAATGGGAGGGAGAGGAGGGAGGGGGGAGAGGAGGAGGAGATGGAAGTGAGGAGGGAGGTAATGTCTCTTGCTGAGTGAGTGGATTAGTGTGAGGTAGGAAGCAGGGGAGCTGCCCCAATTACATATGAGTGTTTAAACAGGAGCCATTATCTACTGTGGCCAGCACAGCGGGGACGCTCACACACACACTTATTCCTCAACACTGCTGCATAGGGACCAGTAGAAATCAGCACTGTCAGTGCCTTCCTATTTCCCCTCTGTCAATAAGCCAATTGGATATTCGCTATACTGAAGTGTAGTCACCTACATTCTAACACTCAGCACCAATCATACTGGACACTCCCACAAAGTGTATTAAAGAGATAATCTAATAGTCAGATCTTTGTGTGATGAAACCTCAACCCATTGACTGACTACAGTACACACTTATGCATTGAGGGCCTGTCTCTCAACATAGGAATGTGTGTGTGTGTGCGCGTGCGTATATGTTCGTATGGCCCAATATTAGTGTTTGTCTCTGTTATTGACCCTCTTGTCCCCCTGCAGAGTCTCTGGACAAGTGGGAGCGTCTGACTGTAGCTGATTCTCTGGAGCCGGTCCAGTTTGAGGACGGGGAGAAGATCGTGGTACAGGGAGACCCCGGAGATGACTTCTTCATCATCACAGAGGTACAGGAGTGTGTGTGTACGCATGTCTTTTTCTGGTCGTCACTAGCTTTCACTGTCACGTCCTGACCATAGTAAGATGTGATTTTCTATGGTAGAGTAGGTCAGGGCGTGACAGGGGGTGTTTTGTGTTTTTCTATGTTTTCTATTTCTATGTTTAAGTTCTAGTTTTTCTATTTCTATGTTGTTGTTTTTTGGGTTGATCTCCAATTGGAGGCAGCTGGTCCTCATTACCTCTGATTGGAGATCATATTTAAGTAGGGGTTTTTCTTCCTGGGTTTTGTGGGTGATTATATTTTGAGTAGTGTTGGTTTCTTTCTGCGTCATGGGTTGTTGTTTTGTAAATTCAGTAATTTATGTTTTGCAAAGTTTCACGGATTTAATAAAATGTAGAACTACAACCACGCTGCACTTTGGTCTGATCCTTTCGACAGCCGTGACATCCACAGCCACAAAGTCATCAATATGGCTAAACCTCACCTATTTCTACAATGTATCTTCTTAAAATTAGATTTGAACCCTAACCTTAACCACACTGCTAACCTTATGCCTAACCTTCAAATTAAAATAAAAACAAAAAGCTCATTTCTGTAGCCAATTTTGACTTTGTGGCTGTAGAATCTGACTTTGTGGCTGTGGAATCTGACTTTGTGGCTGTGGAATCTGACTTTGTGGCTGTGGAATCTGACTTTGTGGCTGTGGAATCTGACTTTGTGGCTGTGGAATCTGACTTTGTGGCTGTGGAATCTGACTTTGGCTGTGGAATATGACTTTGTGGCTGTGGAATATGACTTTGTGGCTGTGGAATATGACTTTGTGGCTGTGGAATATGACTTTGTGGCTGTGGAATATGACTTTGTGGCTGTGGAATCTGACTTTGTGGCTGTGGAATCTGACTTTGTGGCTGTGGAATCTGACTTTGTGGCTGTGGAATCTGACTTTGTGGCTGTGGAATCTGACTTTGTGTCTGTGTCAGTGTTTGTGATGTGTCAGTGTGATGTGCTCTTCGTATATCTGTGGTTACGTGTGTATCAACGTCTATGATGGAAGTCCAGTGTCTTGTTGCTGTATATCAATACTTCCTCTTGCCTGAGGTCGATGACAACTGTGGGCCCAGGTCGAATACGTATCATCAGCTGGGGACCCTGGCAGGGCAATGTATGTGTCATTATCCCGAGACGTAGACGGCGCTTAGTTTGAGATCAAAACTGATTACATCCTTATTGGCTCCAGGAGACAGACGAAGTGGCGTTGTGAGGTTTGTGTGCGTGGTGCATGCGTGTGTGTGTTCTGAGTGAGAGTGTGAATGAGTAAGGGGTTTGGGAGAAGGGGGCTGGTCACACTGCTAGCTTTGTGGTTGTGTGGAGCAGGGCCCCTTAGAGCAGGGCCCCCTACCTGACAGACAGTCAATCAGCCTAACACACTTTTGATTAACTCTATAGTTTACAGGGGGTTCCGCCAGGGTCAAGCCAAGAGGACCAGTGTGTGTGAGGGGGGTCATCTGTCGTTTTTTTGGTCTGTTGTTTTCACCTCCTGTTTCTCATCCTTTCACAACCCTCAGCTCCTGTTTAAACTTGGCTTGCTCTCATTCCTTTCCTCTCTCCCCCTCTCCTTCTCAACTCTCTTTTCCTCTCTCTCTCCCCCTTTCTTTCTCTCTCTACCTCTTAGTCTCTCTCTCTCTACCTCCCTCTCGCTTCCTTACCTCTCTCTCTCTACCCCTCCAAACCTCTCTCTCCATCTCTACCCTTCTCGCTCTACCTCCTCTCTCTCTCTTTTACCCCCTATCCCCCCTTCCCCTCTCTCTTTCTCTCTCAGCCCTAACAATAGCCCCAGTGATTGGTAGCTAGCTAGCATGGAGCTCTGTGAGCCAAGCCCCAGTAAGGCGCAGCTGAGACTGGAGGACTGGAGGGGTATTATCAGGCTGCTGAGTGAAGTATCCCTCCTTTTGGCTCTCTCTCCAGCTGCACCAATGAGCTTGCAGCACTAGAGCCACAGCCCTCCCTCTTTACCTCCGTCGTTCCCTCACTTTCTACATTCCTCTCCCATCCTCTCTAGTCTGGAAAGCAACTGCATTGACTGTACTGTCCTCTCCTCGTTTCTAGATCGACTGTACTGTCCTCTCCTCGTTTCTAGATCGACTGTGCTGTCCTCTCCTCATTTCTAGATCGACTGTGCTGTCCTCTCCTTGTTTCTAGATCGACTGTGCTGTCCTCTCCTCGTTTCTAGATCGACAGTGCTGTCCTCTCCTCGTTTCTAGATCGACTGTGCTGTCCTCTCCTCGTTTCTAGGTTGACTGTACTGTCCTCTCCTTGTTTCTAGATCGACTGTGCTGTCCTCTCCTTGTTTCTAGATCGACTGTGCTGTCCTCTCCTCGTTTCTAGGTTGACTGTACTGTCCTCTCCTCGTTTCTAGGTTGACTGTACTGTCCTCTCCTCGTTTCTAGGTTGACTGTACTGTCCTCTCCTTGTTTCTAGATCGACTGTGCTGTCCTCTCCCTGTTTCTAGATCGACTGTGCTGTCCTCTCCTCGTTTCTAGGTTGACTGTACTGTCCTCTCCTTGTTTCTAGATCGACTGTACTGTCCTCCTTATTTCTAGATCGACTGTGCTGTCCTCTCCTTGTTTCTAGATCGACTGTGCTGTCCTCTCCTTGTTTCTAGATCGACTGTGCTGTCCTCTCCTTGTTTCTAGGTTGACTGTGCTGTCCTCTCCTTGTTTCTAGATCGACTGTTCTGTCCTCTCCTTGTTTCTAGATCGACTGTGCTGTCCTCTCCTTGTTTCTAGATCGACTGTGCTGTCCTCTCCTCATTTCTAGGTTGACTGTACTGTCCTCTCCTTGTTTCTAGATCGACTGTACTGTCCTCCTTGTTTCTAGGTTGACTGTGCTGTCCTCTCCTTGTTTCTAGATCGACTGTGCTGTCCTCTCCTCGTTTCTAGGTTGACTGTACTGTCCTCTCCTCGTTTCTAGGTTGACTGTACTGTCCTCTCCTCGTTTCTAGGTTGACTGTACTGTCCTCTCCTTGTTTCTAGATCGACTGTGCTGTCCTCTCCCTGTTTCTAGATCGACTGTGCTGTCCTCTCCTCGTTTCTAGGTTGACTGTACTGTCCTCTCCTCGTTTCTAGGTTGACTGTACTGTCCTCTCCTTGTTTCTAGATCGACTGTGCTGTCCTCTCCTCGTTTCTAGGTTGACTGTACTGTCCTCTCCTTGTTTCTAGATCGACTGTGCTGTCCTCTCCTCGTTTCTAGGTTGACTGTACTGTCCTCTCCTCGTTTCTAGGTTGACTGTACTGTCCTCTCCTCGTTTCTAGGTTGACTGTACTGTCCTCTCCTTGTTTCTAGATCGACTGTTCTGTCCTCTCCTTGTTTCTAGATCGACTGTGCTGTCCTCTCCTTGTTTCTAGATCGACTGTGCTGTCCTCTCCTCATTTCTAGGTTGACTGTACTGTCCTCTCCTTGTTTCTAGATCGACTGTACTGTCCTCCTTGTTTCTAGATCGACTGTGCTGTCCTCTCCTTGTTTCTAGATCGACTGTGCTGTCCTCTCCTCGTTTCTAGATCGACTGTGCTGTCCTCTCCTTGTTTCTAGATCGACTGTGCTGTCCTCTCCTCGTTTCTAGATCGACTGTGCTGTCCTCTCCTCGTTTCTAGGTTGACTGTGCTGTCCTCTCCTTGTTTCTAGATCGACTGTTCTGTCCTCTCCTTGTTTCTAGATCGACTGTGCTGTCCTCTCCTTGTTTCTAGATCGACTGTGCTGTCCTCTCCTCATTTCTAGGTTGACTGTACTGTCCTCTCCTTGTTTCTAGATCGACTGTACTGTCCTCCTTGTTTCTAGATCGACTGTGCTGTCCTCTCCTTGTTTCAAGATCGACTGTACTGTCCTCTCCTCGTTTCTAGATCGACTGTGCTGTCCTCTCCTCATTTCTAGATCGACTGTGCTGTCCTCTCCTTGTTTCTAGATCGACTGTGCTGTCCTCTCCTCGTTTCTAGATCGACAGTGCTGTCCTCTCCTCGTTTCTAGATCGACTGTGCTGTCCTCTCCTCGTTTCTAGGTTGACTGTACTGTCCTCTCCTTGTTTCTAGATCGACTGTGCTGTCCTCTCCTTGTTTCTAGATCGACTGTGCTGTCCTCTCCTCGTTTCTAGGTTGACTGTACTGTCCTCTCCTCGTTTCTAGGTTGACTGTACTGTCCTCTCCTCGTTTCTAGGTTGACTGTACTGTCCTCTCCTTGTTTCTAGATCGACTGTGCTGTCCTCTCCCTGTTTCTAGATCGACTGTGCTGTCCTCTCCTCGTTTCTAGGTTGACTGTACTGTCCTCTCCTTGTTTCTAGATCGACTGTACTGTCCTCCTTATTTCTAGATCGACTGTGCTGTCCTCTCCTTGTTTCTAGATCGACTGTGCTGTCCTCTCCTTGTTTCTAGGTTGACTGTGCTGTCCTCTCCTTGTTTCTAGATCGACTGTTCTGTCCTCTCCTTGTTTCTAGATCGACTGTGCTGTCCTCTCCTTGTTTCTAGATCGACTGTGCTGTCCTCTCCTCATTTCTAGGTTGACTGTACTGTCCTCTCCTTGTTTCTAGATCGACTGTACTGTCCTCCTTGTTTCTAGGTTGACTGTGCTGTCCTCTCCTTGTTTCTAGATCGACTGTGCTGTCCTCTCCTCGTTTCTAGGTTGACTGTACTGTCCTCTCCTCGTTTCTAGGTTGACTGTGCTGTCCTCTCCTTGTTTCTAGATCGACTGTGCTGTCCTCTCCTCGTTTCTAGGTTGACTGTGCTGTCCTCTCCTCGTTTCTAGGTTGACTGTACTGTCCTCTCCTTGTTTCTAGATCGACTGTGCTGTCCTCTCCCTGTTTCTAGATCGACTGTGCTGTCCTCTCCTCGTTTCTAGGTTGACTGTACTGTCCTCTCCTCGTTTCTAGGTTGACTGTACTGTCCTCTCCTTGTTTCTAGATCGACTGTGCTGTCCTCTCCTCGTTTCTAGGTTGACTGTACTGTCCTCTCCTTGTTTCTAGATCGACTGTGCTGTCCTCTCCTCGTTTCTAGGTTGACTGTACTGTCCTCTCCTCGTTTCTAGGTTGACTGTACTGTCCTCTCCTCGTTTCTAGGTTGACTGTACTGTCCTCTCCTTGTTTCTAGATCGACTGTTCTGTCCTCTCCTTGTTTCTAGATCGACTGTGCTGTCCTCTCCTTGTTTCTAGATCGACTGTGCTGTCCTCTCCTCATTTCTAGGTTGACTGTACTGTCCTCTCCTTGTTTCTAGATCGACTGTACTGTCCTCCTTGTTTCTAGATCGACTGTGCTGTCCTCTCCTTGTTTCTAGATTGACTGTGCTGTCCTCTCCTCGTTTCTAGATTGACTGTGCTGTCCTCTCCTTGTTTCTAGATCGACTGTGCTGTCCTCTCCTCGTTTCTAGATCGACTGTGCTGTCCTCTCCTTGTTTCTAGATCGACTGTGCTGTCCTCTCCTCGTTTCTAGATCGACTGTGCTGTCCTCTCCTCGTTTCTAGGTTGACTGTGCTGTCCTCTCCTTGTTTCTAGATCGACTGTTCTGTCCTCTCCTTGTTTCTAGATCGACTGTACTGTCCTCTCCTTGTTTCTAGATCGACTGTGCTGTCCTCTCCTCATTTCTAGGTTGACTGTACTGTCCTCTCCTTGTTTCTAGATCGACTGTACTGTCCTCCTTGTTTCTAGATCGACTGTGCTGTCCTCTCCTTGTTTCAAGATCGACTGTGCTGTCCTCTCCTCGTTTCTAGATTGACTGTGCTGTCCTCTCCTTGTTTCTAGATCGACTGTGCTGTCCTCTCCTTGTTTCTAGATCGACTGTGCTGTCCTCTCCTCGTTTCTAGATCGACTGTGCTGTCCTCTCCTCGTTTCTAGATCGACTGTGCTGTCCTCTCCTCGTTTCTAGATCGACTGTGCTGTCCTCTCCTCATTTCTAGATCGACTGTGCTGTCCTCTCCTTGTTTCTAGATCGACTGTGCTGTCCTCTCCTCGTTTCTAGGTTGACTGTGCTGTCCTCTCCTTGTTTCTAGATTGACTGTGCTGTCCTCTCCTCGTTTCTAGATTGACTGTGCTGTCCTCACCTTGTCTCTAGATTGACTGTGCTGTCCCCCTCATAGTTTCTAGATTCCATTACAGGTCAGGTGATGTGAGAGAGAGAAAAGAGGCAGGTCACATACTACAGAGTCTAGACTTCCAGTTGTAGGCTAAGGCCCTGACCATAGGCATAGTAGAGACAGGCTGGAGAGGAGATACATACATAGAGAGCAGAAAGCACAGAGAGAGATGAACCAAAAAGGAAAGAGACTGTTTTTGGAGAGAGCGAGAGAGAGAGAGATAGAGAGAGAGAGAGTGCTTGTCTGACTCTGGACCTCCCCTCCAGCAGGCCCTCAGCCCAGTCAGTCCATTCCTCTGTCCCCCTGGGTATTCTCTGGTCCCTATGTGTCTCTGACAGATCAGGACCCCACTGAGAACATGGCCCTTTTTAAACGGGAACAGGCATCTGGTGTCATTTCTAAAGCCCCAGGAAAAGAATAGGGGAAATTTCCCATTGAAATCCGAAAAAAACAGTATTTCTCACTGGTTTAATTTCAGATGGTCTTCCAGGCCTCCTGTCTTTTATATCATCTGTCTGAGTCACTCTTTCATTCCTTTCTCATGGGTGAGAGCATGGGTATCCCATGCCAGGGTGTCCGCGGGTCGTTAAAGAGTCTTAAAAAGTATTCAATTCATTTATCTAATTTAAAGGCCTTAATAAGTCTTAAAATGTCTTAAATTAAGTTTGAAAAGGTTTCAGTTAGATTATAAAAAATTATGAATATTTTAAATTTCGGTTTCAATATTTATTTTTTAACTTTAAATGCGTTATGCGCTATGTGGGTTGTAATGCTGTAACAACACAGAATAAAACTATTCATAAAAGTCCAATGAAGATAGTGACTGCCCATTATCACTTATTAACCACCATTTATTCACATTACTTTAAAATATTTCAGTTGTCTATATTACATTTGTTTATTTGATGACTTTATTATTTCATTCCAAGACATCATCTCATGTCTATAGAGCTGCTGCCAATGCTGACTGACAACAATCACTATTTCAGTAGTTCAAAGTAAATCAGGCATACTTTATGACTGCTGAATACCAACTATCAATCACTTAGATCATGTATTTTCAGGTAGACATACCTCTCGAAGCAACTGCTCTCTATGTTTCCCCTCTTGATCATGAATTTTTATGTCTCTTATGTAGCAGGCGTAAAAGAAACAGTCCGGACAAGTAGTCACACAATGGATTATGGTAATTACCACGTTTTCTGCACTAAACTATGTAGAACATTGGCCTGTTGGAAACTACAACTCCCTACAACATCACACAGTTCAGGCTGGATCTGATTTATCTCTAGAGAAACTACAACTCCCTACAACATCACACAGTTCGGGCATGATCTGATTTATCTCTAGAGAATTGTATTTATTTATTTTTATTTAACTTTGCAAGTCAGTTAAGAACAAATTCTTAGTTACAATGACAGCCTAGGAACAGTGCCTTGTTCAGGGGAAGAACAACAGATTTTTACCTTGATCTAGCAACCGTTCGGTTACTGGCCCAACGCTCTAACCACTAGGCTACCTGCCGCCCCAAAGAGAAACTGCAGGTCAATGTGCACATTGACCTAACAGAAAAAAAAACTATCTGAAATGGAAATCAAATAATTGAACCAATGTCAGTCAGAGACATTTTGGTTAGTTTCTCAGAACTAGTATTTGAGATGCTCCAGCAGAATGGAGCAGTGAATACATCAAGTAGCCTATATAGGCCTGTACTGTTAGATCAATTGCATGGCTATCTAGCAGTAAATATCATATTTACAGTTATCAATCTAGCTAATGTGTTTTGAGTTCCCACTTCCTGCTGAATGATGTAGCACAGGCATAGCACACAAAACATAGAAGGCAAATTCATCTCTAAAGAGCCAAACACATTATTCTGGATCCTATTTTGACATGGTGCAAATCAAAATATCCATAATGCATTTCCTGAATATATTAGATGAAATAGCTAACTTATTTCATGTCTTACTTGGCACTGGAAAAAGACAGTGTAGAGCCCTCCTGCTTAGCTACCTTGCTTCAAAGTATAGCCATTTGATACCTGATTCACTGAATGAAGGAATTATTTGATTAGACTATTTGGTTGTAGGCTAATGTTCTGATGTCATAGTATAACACCTCCAGGAGAGCTACTGGGTGTGGAGACGTTTGTTCCAGCCCTACTCTAACATCCATACCACTGTGAAAGAATGCCTTGAAGTAAAATACACAGCACTGTTACTGTATAAAACACATGTGGTCAACTCTCCATCTGAAGAGCTAGGCCACTGGGTGTGCAGGCATTTCATCCAGCCCTGCTCAAGCACACCTGAGTCAGCTTAACAAGGTTCTGTTGTTGCCTGTTGAGCAGTTGATTGGTATGGTATTGAGCATCATTACACTAAGCTGGTGTTAGTATCGTAGCCAAAATTCTGATTACAGAGTTTGTGATCTAGCTATTGATTAGTCCATTGGGGTTGCCTTTTTATTTTATTTATTTTTATTTCACCTTTATTTAACCAGGTAGGCTAGTTGAGAACAAGTTCTCATTTGTAACTGCGACCTGGCCAAGATAAATCAAAGCAGTTCGACACATACAACAACACAGAGTTACACATGGAGTAAAACAAACATACAACCAATAATACAGTAGAAAAATCTATAAACAGTGAGTGCAAATGAGGTAGGATAAGAGAGGTAAGGCAATAAATAGGCCATGGTGGCAAAGTAATTACAATATAGCAATTAAACACTGGAATGGTAGATGTGCAGAAGATGAATGTGCAAGTAGAGACACTGGGGTGCAAAGGAGCAAGATAAATAAATAAATAATACAGTATGGGGATGAGGTAGATTGGATGGGCTATTTACAGATGAGCTATGTACAGGTGCAGTTAATATGGGCAACCCCATGCTTCAGACATCTATAGCATAGCCACTTTGCTACTACAATGGTAAGGCTATAGGATTATACTTATTGATAAAATAGCACACCTGCCTAATATGAGCTAGGCTATAGCCTTTGGTGAAAGAGCCAACCCTAAAAATACTACTTTTAACCAACATGGGCTCATTTCTGGAGAGGAATATTGGCAGGTGTGTGGTGCTCACAGACCTCAAAATTGGTATTAAATTGAATTCCAATTGGCATTAAAAAGTCTTAAATACCTGATACCTGCATGTTTTACAATCAATATCTTTCTGTATTATAGTACTGTTCTGTATATTAATCCCTCCCTCCTTCTTTTTTGATCTCTCTCTCTCTCTCTCTCTCTCTCTCTCTCTCTCTCCTCCCCTCTCTCTCTCTCTCTCTCTCTCTCTCTCGTCATCAGTATCTCTATATATTTTATATTTATCCATCACTCTCTTCTTCTTCTCTCTCTTTCTCTCGCTCTCACTCTCGCTCTCACTCCCTCTCCCTCTCTTGCTCCCTCCCTGGAGGCTGGCTCTCCTGACCCTATGTGAAACTCAGCAGAGCCACATTCCACCAGACAACCGCCCTGCTCTGGGAAAGTCAGACCCAGCCACAGAAAGAGGGAGAGAGAGAGAGAGGGGGAGAGAGGGAGAGGAAAGGAGGGATGAGCTAAGGAGCAAGAGGGAGAGATGGAAGGCAGAGGAGAGGCTGAGGGGTTGGGGGGTATACCACATCATATCTTGACGTTGTTGTTGCAACCTATCATTTGTCATACTTTCATCTCATCCCTTAGTTTTTTCTCACCGATGCTTAGGTAAGCCCTGACAACTATCCCTTCTTCATTTGAAAAAGTCCTCTAATCCTTCTCTCTCTCCCCCTCTTTCTCTACCTCCTTCCCTCTCTCTCTCTCTCTCTCTCTCTCTCTCTCTCTCTCTCTCTTGCTCTTCCTCCCTTTCCCTTCTTCTCTTTCTCTCTCTTTCTGTGGTCTCGCTCTCTGCCAAAAGACAAACCCCCAATCACTAATTAAATGGTGCGTATGAGGGATTAAAAAACATGTGGGATAAAGACATCACTTTCTTTTCACGCACCCCAAAGGAGAGGAGAGAGGGAATAGGGCCTTAATGAAAAGTGGCGTGTTTACATTTCTTCTCACACTGTACAAACCAGCCTATACACAGACTGTCAGGCGGTGGCCGTGAAGAAGACTACGCCCCACAAAAGGATAGGAGGGGTATAGACGCCTCTCACTGTTCAGGAGGCGATGCCGCTGACACACACACAGATCACACAAACTCGTAGCCAGTATGGGTTTTAGTGAGGTGGGGTGGAGGGGCTTGGTAAAAACAGAACAATTATATTTGGAGAACAGAAAAAATTACCCCAGCCATTATCGCTTCATTCACCTCAGTAACAAACACATACTGTGAGGGAAAAAAGTATTTGATCCCCTGCTGATTTTGTACGTTTGCCCACTGACAAAGAAATGATCAGTCTATCATTTTAATGGTAGGTTTATTTGAACAGTGAGAGACAGAATAACAACAACAAAATCCAGAAAAACGCATGTCAAAAATGTTATACATTTATTTGAATTTTAATGAGGGAAATAAGTATTTGACCCCCTCTCAATCGGAAAGATTTCTGGCTCCCAGGTGTCTTTTATACAGGTAACGAGCTGAGATTAGGAGCACACTCTTAAATCTCTAATCTCAGTTTGTTACCTGTGTAAAAGACACCTGTCCACAGAAGCAATCAATCAATCAGATTCCAAACTCTCCACCATGGCCAAGATCAAAGAGCTCTCCAAGGATGTCAGGGACAAGATTGTAGACCTACACAAGGCTGGAATGGGCTACAAGACCATCGCCAAGCAGCTTGGTGAGAAGGTGACAACAGTTGGTGCAATTATTCTCAAATGGAAGAAACACAAAAGAACTGTCAGTCTCCCTCGGCCTGGGGCTCCATGCAAGATCTCACCTCGTGGAGTTGCAATGATCATGAGAACGGTGAGGAATCAGCCCAGAACTACACGGGAGGATCTTGTCAATGATCTCAAGGCAGCTGGGACCATAGTCACCAAGAAAATAATTGGTAACACACTATACCATGAAGGACTGAAATCCTGCAGCGCCCACAAGGTCCCCCTGCTCAAGAAAGCACATATACATGCCCGTCTGAAGTTTGCCAATGAACATCTGAATGATTCAGAGGACAACTGGGTGAAAGTGTTGTGGTCAGATGAGACCAAAATGGAGGTCTTTGGCATCAACTCAACTTGCCGTGTTTGGAGGAGGAGGAATGCTGCCTATGACCCCAAGACACCATCTCCACCGTCAAACATAGAGGTGGAAACATGCTTTGGGGGTGTTTTTCTGCTAAGGGGTCAGGACAACTTCACTGCATCAAAGGGACGATGGACGGGGCCATGTACCGTCAAATCTTGGGTGAGAACCTCCTTCCCTCAGCCAGGGCATTGAAAATGGGTCGTGGATGGGTATTCCAGCATGACAATGACCCAAAACACACGGCCAAGGCAACAAAGGAGTGGCTCAAGAAGAAGCCCATTAAGGTCCTGGAGTGGCCTAGCCAGTCTCCAGTCCTTAATCCCATAGAAAATCTGTGGAGGGAGCTGAAGGTTTGAGTTGCCAAACGTCAGCCTCGAAACCTTAATGACTTGGAGAAGATCTGCAAAGAGGAGTGGAACAAAATCCCTCCTGAGATGTGTGCAAACCTGGTGGCCAACTACAAGAAACGTTTGACCTCTGTGATTGCCAACAAGGGTTTTGCCACCAAATACTAAGTCATATTTTGCAGAGGGGTCAAATACTTATTTCCCTCATTAAAATGCAAATCATTTTATAACATTTTGACATGCGTTTTTCTGGATTTTGTTGTTGTTATTCTGTCTCTCACTGTTCAAATAAACCTACCATTAAAATTATAGACTGATCATTTCTTTGTCAGTGGTCAAACGTACAAAATCAGCAGGGGATCAAATACTTTTTTCCCTCACTGTATCCTATTAGCTATACAATTAGCCGCTACACATTAACAAAAAAATATAATTTAATACGGGATCTGATCTGTTAGCAGAAATTATATTTCATTAAATGGAGTCAGATGAACTTATATCATATTTTTGTTTCTGAGTGCAGCTTGAAGGAAGTTTGCTAACTAGCGTTAGCGCAATGGTTGGGAGTCTATGGTAACTGCTAGCATGCTAGTAGATACCATAGACTTCCAGTCATTGCACTAATGCTTGTTAGCATAGAGTACCACAGTATGAGTCATAATACCCATTAAACCTAACGGTCAAACAGGGAAATGGTTCCAATCGTTTTTCCACCATTCCCATAGGGGATTTTAGAGACAGTTAAAATAATGTCTGTTACATGTAGGCTTACCCTGGTGTGACAGTTTGATTACCTTGTAAATCTTTCCCTGACAAGGTGACTTATCAATATATTCGCCTTTATAAACTCCCAATAAATGAAATGCTAATTAGCTGCTAATGATTGGAACCATTTCCCTGTTTGACCGCTAGGTTTTATGGGTATTATGACACCTCCACTGTGGGCTGGCAAAACTACCTCTAACTTCCTTCATACTGGATTCATACTGGAGGCGTAAACTGGTATCCATGAGTTCATCTGACTCTGGGGAAGTAGATAAAGCACCTCATTGCCAAAATCCCGAAGTAACCCTTCAACAAAAGTTAAACAAATAAGTTTGCTTTACAGAACCTTTTTTTGTTGCAGTTTTACAGCAAATTTCCTGCAATTTTACAGAATTTGCCATTGGTTGGGGACAATTTTTTTGCAGTTTTAAAGCTAATTTCTTGCAATTCTACACATTTTGCCATTATGTCATGTTAATATGATATCTGAATGAGAGTGACTAACAAAATCAACGTGGGCCCCCTAGAGGTCAGTGCCCCTGGGCACGTGCCCGGTCGGTAATTCGGCCACGATTACTACAAGTTTAGATAGCTGGCTAGACTAACTAGACTAATTTACCAATCTAATAAAGGTAGACTCAGAGAAATGACATTGCCACGAGCAGCACTGCAGATATTGAGATGAGCGAGATGCAAGACACCACAGTATCTGCACATTTGCACTGATTCGCTTCACACTGTTCACAGCGTGGTAGCCAACGGACCAAAACAGCTGAGAAGTTGAGCCTCAAGCTTCAACACTCTCAGTTGTTGCAGAAATTGACCCAGTATTCTGTTTACTTTCTGCTTCTACATCATATCACTGAGTCTACCTTTAACTGACACGGGCTAATTGAGTGACTGTCAGTGAGTGACATATAACAAGAGGAAAGCTGCTGATGCACAACCAAGTTTTAAAATGGAACCTTGTGTATTCTACTATTCTAACTCTCAACAGTAAGTTGAGACCCGACTGAGTTCCCCAAAATATTTGTTTTCTGAGGTCCGAACCTTGGTGTCCTCATACTGTATGTATCTACTGTACCTCATCCCCATATTGTTTTATTTACTTTTCTGCTCTTTTGCGCACCAGTATCTCTACTTGCACATCATCATCTGCTCATTTATCACTCCAGTGTTAATCTGCTAAATTGTAATTACTTCGCTACTATGGCCTATTTACTGCCTTACCTCCTCACACCATTTGTACACACTGTATATAGACTTAATTTTTTTCTATTGTGTTATTGACTGTACACTTGTTTATTCCATGTGTAACTCTGTGTTGTTGTTTTTGTCGCACTGCTTTGCTTTATCTTGGCCAGGTTGCAGTTGTAAATGAGAACTTGTTCTCAACTAGCCTACCTGGTTAAATAAAGGTGAAATAAAAATAAATAAAAAAATACTCATCCTCTCCTCTTCCTGTTGGCCAGGGGTTCAGTAAATGATGACATCCCCATGTTTATTGAAGACATACTGTACTGTTTCTAGGGAGCTCAGCTCATAGTTAATACTGTTCTGTATCTAGGGAGCTCAGCTCATAGTTAATACTGTTCTGTATCTAGGGAGCTCAGCTCATAGTTAATACTGTACTGTATCTAGAGAGCTCAGCTCATAGTTAATACTGTACTGTATCTAGGGAGCTCAGCTCATAGTTAATACTGTACTGTATCTAGAGAGCTCAGCTCATAGTTAATACTGTACTGTATCTAGGGAGCTCAGCTCATGGTTAATACTGTACTGTATCTAGGGAGCTCAGCTCATAGTTAATACTGTACTGAATCTAGAGAGCTCAGCTCATAGTTAATACTGTACTGTATCTAGGGAGCTCAGCTCATAGTTAATACTGTACTGTATCTAGAGAGCTCAGCTCATGGTTAATACTGTACTGTATCTAGGGAGCTCAGCTCATAGTTAATACTTGTCACGTCCTGGCCAGTATATAAGGTTAATTGTTTTGTAGTTTGGTCAGGGCGTGGCAGGGGGTATTTGTTTTATGTGGTTCGGGGTGTTGTGTTTGTGTAAGGGTGTTTGATTTAGTATTTCCGGGTTTTGGTTTATGTTTAGTTAATTCTAGGGTTAGTCTAGTGTGTGTGTTTCTATGTTTGGTTGATTGGGGTTGGGACTCTCAGTTGAAGGCAGGTGTTGTCTATCTGCCTTTGATTGAGAGTCCCATATATTAGGGTGTGTTTGTATGTGTTATTTGTGGGTGATTATTCTGTGTATAGCCTTGTGCCTTACCAGACTGTTTATTTGTCGAGTGTTCGTTTTTTGTGTTTTGTTATTTTGTATGTTCATTTTTGAGATGAATTAAAAATCAAGATGAGCATTCACGTACCTGCTGCGTATTGGTCCACATTTTCTGATGACGATTTCGCATTATCGTCAGAAGACGAAGACAACAATTGTGACAGAATCACCCACCACCAAAGGACCAAGCAGCAGAGGAAGGAGCAGACGGAGTTCGAGTTGGACTGGCGGGAGAAGTGGACTTGGGAGGAAGTTCTGGACGGGGCCGGACCCTGGCATCAGGCTGGGGATTATCGACGCCCGCAGGGGGAAATTGAGGCAGCCAAGGCAGAGAGGCGGTGGTACGAGGCCAAGTACGCGCTGAAGGAGAAGCACGAGAGGCACCCCCAAGAAAATTTTTGGGGGGGGCACACGGGTAGTTTGGCTAGGCGTAAGAAGAGCCGGAAGCCAGCTACTCGTGGTTATATGGAGGAGCGTATGGGGTGGAGAGCGCTATGTTTCGCTGAGGAGCGCACTATCTCACCCATACGCACGCACAGTCCGGTGCGCGTTATTCCCGCCCCTCGCAGGTGCCGTGCTAGAGCGGGCATCCAGCCTGGTAGGAGGATGCCTGCGCAGCGCATCTGGTCGCCGGTACGCCTCCGAGGACCAGGCTACCCAACTCCCGCTCTACGCACGGCTACCATCAGGCCCCTGCACAGCCCAGTCTGCCCTGTACGAGCACCCCGCTCGTACAGGGCTACTAGTTCCATCCAGCCAAGGCGGGTTGTGCAGGAGGTAAGATTTAGACCGGCTGTGCGCCTCCATAGCCCTGGGTTTCCAGCTCCTGTCTCTCGTGCGGACCCG
The DNA here is from genome assembly GCF_965601325.2 of Salmo salar. NCBI lineage: Eukaryota > Metazoa > Chordata > Actinopteri > Salmoniformes > Salmonidae > Salmo > Salmo salar. The sequence continues at coordinate 85,565,601 of NC_138293.1, read as the reverse complement.
GAAGTGCGTCAACCCAGTCCGACTCGTCCTGTTCCCGCTCCCCGCACTAGCCTGGAGGTGCGTGTACATAATCTGGTAAGCCCAGTACCAGCACCACGCACCAGGCTACAAGTGCGTCAACCCAGCCTCGCCAGTCAACAGTCTTCATCAGAGCTGCCCGCCAGTCAACAGTCTTCATCAGAGCTGCCCGCCAGTCAACAGTCATCATCAGAGCTGCCCGCCAGTCAACAGTCATCGTCAGAGCTGCCCGCCAGTCAACAGTCATCATCAGAGCTGCCCGCCAGTCAACAGTCATCGTCAGAGCTGCCCGCCAGTCAACAGTCATCGTCAGAGCTGCCCGCCAGTCAACAGTCATCGTCAGAGCTGCCCGCCAGTCAACAGTCATCAGAGCTGCCCGCCAGTCAACAGTCGTCAGAGCTGCCCGCCAGTCAACAGTCGCCAGAGAGGTCAGACTGCGCTGAACTGCCGGAGTGGTCAGACTGCGCTGAACTGCCGGAGTGGCCAGACTGCGCTGAACTGCCGGAGTGGCCAGACTGCGCTGAACTGCCGGAGTGGCCAGACTGCGCTGAACTGCCGGAGTGGCCAGACTGCGCTGAACTGCCGGAGTGGTCAGACTGCGCTGAACTGCCGGAGTGGTCAGACTGCGCTGAACTGCCGGAGTGGTCAGACTGCGCTGAACTGCCGGAGTGGCCAGACTGCCCTGAACTGCCGGAGTGGCCAGACTGCCCTGAACTGCCGGAGTGGCCAGACTGCCCTGAACTGCCGGAGTGGCCAGACTGCCCTGAACTGCCGGAGTGGCCAGACTGCCCTGAACTGCCGGAGTGGCCCGAGTGGCCAGACTGCCCAGACTGTCCCGAATTGCCAGACTGCCCAGACTGTCCCGAATTGCCAGACTGCCCAGACTGTCCCGAATTGCCAGACTGCCCAGACTGTCCCGAATTGCCAGACTGCCCAGACTGTCCCGAATTGCCAGACTGCCCAGACTGTCCCGAATTGCCAGACTGCCCAGACTGTCCCGAATTGCCAGACTGCCCAGACTCTCCCGAATTGCCAGACTGCCCCGACTGCCCCCCGGCGATGCCAGACTGGTCCGACTGCCCCTCGGCGATGCCAGAGTGGCCCGACAGCCTGGAACGGCCGGAGCCAGAGCCACCTCCAGAAATAGGTGGGTTGGGGAGGGGGGGTGTAGCACAGTGCCGTCGTTGACGGCAGCCACCCTCCCTTCCCTCCCTTTAGAAAAGGGGACTTTTTGTTGGTGTTGCTTGGGGTTATTTTTTGTTAAGGTGCTTCTGGGGTAGCACCTTTAAGGGGGGGGGTACTGTCACGTCCTGGCCAGTATATAAGGTTAATTGTTTTGTAGTTTGGTCAGGGCGTGGCAGGGGGTATTTGTTTTATGTGGTTCGGGGTGTTGTGTTTGTGTAAGGGTGTTTGATTTAGTATTTCCGGGTTTTGGTTTATGTTTAGTTAATTCTAGGGTTAGTCTAGTGTGTGTGTTTCTATGTTTGGTTGATTGGGGTTGGGACTCTCAGTTGAAGGCAGGTGTTGTCTATCTGCCTTTGATTGAGAGTCCCATATATTAGGGTGTGTTTGTATGTGTTATTTGTGGGTGATTATTCTGTGTATAGCCTTGTGCCTTACCAGACTGTTTATTTGTCGAGTGTTCGTTTTTTGTGTTTTGTTATTTTGTATGTTCATTTTTGAGATGAATTAAAAATCAAGATGAGCATTCACGTACCTGCTGCGTATTGGTCCACATTTTCTGATGACGATTTCGCATTATCGTCAGAAGACGAAGACAACAACTGTGACAATACTGTTCTGTATCTAGGGAGCTCAGCTCATGGTTAATACTGTACTGTATCTAGGGAGCTCAGCTCATAGTTAATACTGTTCTGTATCTAGGGAGCTCAGCTCATAGTTAATACTGTACTGTATCTAGGGAGCATAGCTCATAGTTAATACTATACTGTATCTAGGGAGCTCAGCTCATGGTTAATACTGTACTGTATCTAAAGAGCTCAGCTCATAGTTAATACTGTACTGTATCTAGGGAGCTCAGCTCATAGTTAATACTGTACTGTATCTAGAGAGCTCAGCTCATAGTTAATACTGTTCTGTATCTAGGGAGCTCAGCTCATAGTTAATACTGTACTGTATCTAGGGAGCTCGGCTCATAGTTAATACTGTACTGTATCTAGGGAGCTCAGCTCATGGTTAATACTGTACTGTATCTAGGGAGCTCAGCTCATAGTTAATACTGTACTGTATCTAGGGAGCTCAGCTCATAGTTAATACTGTACTGTATCTAGAGAGCTCAGCTCATAGTTAATACTGTACTGTATCTAGAGAGCTCAGCTCATAGTTAATACTGTACTGTATCTAGGGAGCTCAGCTCATAGTTAATACTGTACTGTATCTAGAGAGCTCAGCTCATGGTTAATACTGTACTGTATCTAGAGAGCTCAGCTCATAGTTAATACTGTACTGTATCTACAGAGCTCAGCTCATGGTTAATACTGTACTGTATCTAGAGAGCTCAGCTCATAGTTAATACTGTACTGTATCTAGAGAGCTCAGCTCATAGTTAATACTGTACTGTATCTAGAGAGCTCAGCTCATAGTTAATACTGTACTGTATCTAGAGAGCTCAGCTCATAGTTAATACTGTACTGTATCTAGGGAGCTCAGCTCATAGTTAATACTGTACTGTATCTAGAGAGCTCAGCTCATAGTTAATACTGTACTGTATCTAGAGAGCTCAGCTCATAGTTAATACTGTACTGTATCTAGAGAGCTCAGCTCATGGTTAATACTGTACTGTATCTAGAGAGCTCAGCTCATAGTTAATACTGTACTGTATCTAGGGAGCTCAGCTCATGGTTAATACTGTACTGTATCTAGAGAGCTCAGCTCATGAGTAATGCTGTACTGTATCTAGGGAGCTCAACTCATGGTTAATACTGTACTGTTTGTAGAGAGCTCAGCTCATAGTTAATACTGTACTGTATCTAGGGAGCTCAGCTCATAGTTTATACTGTACTGTATCTAGGGAGCTTAGCTCATGGTTAATACTGTTCTGTATCTAGAGAGCTCAGCTCATGGTTAATACTGTACTGTATCTAGAGAGCTCAGCTCATAGTTAATACTGTACTGTATCTAGAGAGCTCAGCTCATAGTTAATACTGTTCTGTATCTAGAGAGCTCAGCTCATGGTTAATACTGTTCTGTATCTAGATAGCTCAGCTCATAGTTTATACTGTACTGTATCTAGGGAGCTTAGCTCATGGTTAATACTGTTCTGTATCTAGAGAGCTCAGCTCATGGTTAATACTGTACTGTATCTAGAGAGCTCAGCTCATGGTTAATACTGTTCTGTATCTAGATAGCTCAGCTCATAGTTTATACTGTACTGTATCTAGGGAGCTTAGCTCATGGTTAATACTGTACTGTATCTAGAGAGCTCAGCTCATGAGTAATACTGTACTGTATCTAGGGAGCTCAGCTCATGGTTAATACTGTACTGTTTGTAGAGAGCTCAGCTCATGGTTAATGCTTTACTGTATCTAGAGAGCTCATGAGTAATGCTGTACTGTATCTAGGGAGCTGAGCTCATGGTTAATACTGTACTGTATCTAGGGAGCTCAGCTCATGGTTAATACTGTACTGTATCTAGAGAGCTCAGCTCATAGTTAATACTGTACTGTATCTAGGGAGATCAGCTCATAGTTAATACTGTACTGTATCTAGAGAGCTCAGCTCATAGTTAATACTGTACTGTATCTAGAGAGCTCAGCACATGGTTAATACTGTTCTGTATCTAGGGAGCTCAGCTCATAGTTAATACTGTACTGTATCTAGGGAGCTCAGCTCATAGTTAATACTGTACTGTATCTAGAGAGCTCAGTTCATTGTTAATACTGTTCTGTATCTAGGGAGCTCAGATCATAGTTAATACTGTACTGTATCTAGGGAGCTCAGCTCATAGTTAATACTGTACTGTATCTAGAGAGCTCAGCTCATGGTTAATACTGTACTGTATCTAGGGAGCTCAGTTCATTGTTAATACTGTTCTGTATCTAGGGAGCTCAGCTCATGGTTAATACTGTTCTGTATCTAGAGAGCTCAGCTCATGGTTAATACTGTACTGTATCTAGAGAGCTCAGCTCATGGTTAATACTGTACTGTATCTAGAGAGCTCAGCTCATGGGTAATATCTAGAGAGCTCAGCTCATGGTTAATACTGTACTGTATCTAGAGAGCTCAGCTCATAGTTAATACTGTACTGTATCTAGAGAGCTCAGCTCATAGTTAATACTGTACTGTATCTAGACAGCTCAGCTCATAGTTAATACTGTACTGTATCTAGAGAGCTCAGCTCATAGTTAATACTGTACTGTATCTAGGGAGCTCAGCTCATAGTTAATACTGTACTGTATCTAGAGAGCTCAGCTCATGGTTAATACTGTACTGTATCTAGAGAGCTCAGCTCATGGGTAATATCTAGAGAGCTCAGCTCATGGTTAATACTGTTCTGTATCTAGAGAGCTCAGCTCATGGTTAATACTGTACTGTATCTAGAGAGCTCAGCTCATAGTTAATACTGTACTGTATCTAGAGAGCTCAGCTCATAGTTAATACTGTACTGTATCTAGAGAGCTCAGCTCATGGGTAATATCTAGAGAGCTCAGCTCATGGTTAATACTGTTCTGTATCTAGAGAGCTCAGCTCATGGTTAATACTGTTCTGTATCTAGAGAGCTCAGCTCATGGTTAATACTGTACTGTATCTAGAGAGCTCAGCTCATAGTTAATACTGTACTATATCTAGGGAGCTCAGCTCATAGTTAACACTGTACTGTATCTAGGGAGCTCAGCTCATAGTTAATACTGTACTGTATCTAGAGAGCTCAGCTCATAGTTAATACTGTACTGTATCTAGGGAGCTCAGCTCATAGTTAATACTGTACTGTATCTAGAGAGCTCAGCTCATAGTTAATACTGTACTGTATCTAGAGAGCTCAGCTCATAGTTAATACTGTACTGTATCTAGGGAGCTCAGCTCATAGTTAATACTGTACTGTACCTAGAGAGCTCAGTTCATTGTTAATACTGTACTGTATCTAGGGAGCTCAGATCATAGTTAATACTGTACTGTATCTAGGGAGCTCAGCTCATAGTTAATACTGTACTGTATCTAGGGAGCTCAGCTCATAGTTAATACTGTACTGTATCTAGGGAGCTCAGCTCATGTTTAATACTGTACTGTATCTAGATAGCTCAGCTCATAGTTTATACTGTACTGTATCTAGGGAGCTTAGCTCATGGTTAATACTGTACTGTATGTAGAGAGCTCAGCTCATGAGTAATGCTGTACTGTATCTAGGGAGCTCAGCTCATGGTTAATACTGTACTGTTTGTAGAGAGCTCAGCTCATGGTTAATGCTGTACTGTATCTAGAGAGCTCAGCTCATGAGTAATGCTGTACTGTATCTAGGGAGCTCAGCTCATGGTTAATACTGTACTGTATCTAGGGAGCTCAGCTCATGGTTAATACTGTACTGTTTGTAGAGAGCTCAGCTCATGGTTAATACTGTACTGTATCTAGGGAGATCAGCTCATAGTTAATACTGTACTGTATCTAGGGAGCTCAGCTCATAGTTAATACTGTACTGTATCTAGAGAGCTCAGCTCATAGTTAATACTGTACTGTATCTAGGGAGCTCAGCTCATAGTTAATACTGTACTGTATCTAGAGAGCTCAGCTCATAGTTAATACTGTACTGTATCTAGAGAGCTCAGCTCATGGTTAATACTGTTCTGTATCTAGGGAGCTCAGCTCATAGTTAATACTGTACTGTATCTAGGGAGCTCAGCTCATAGTTAATACTGTACTGTATCTATAGAGCTCAGTTCATTGTTAATACTGTTCTGTATCTAGGGAGCTCAGATCATAGTTAATACTGTACTGTATCTAGGGAGCTCAGCTCATAGTTAATACTGTACTGTATCTAGAGAGCTCAGCTCATGGTTAATACTGTACTGTATCTAGGGAGCTCAGTTCATTGTCAATACTGTTCTGTATCTAGGGAGCTCAGCTCATGGTTAATACTGTACTGTATCTAGAGAGCTCAGCTCATGGTTAATACTGTACTGTATCTAGAGAGCTCAGCTCATGGTTAATACTGTACTGTATCTAGAGAGCTCAGCTCATGGGTAATATCTAGAGAGCTCAGCTCATGGTTAATACTGTACTGTATCTAGAGAGCTCAGCTCATAGTTAATACTGTACTGTATCTAGAGAGCTCAGCTCATAGTTAATACTGTACTGTATCTAGAGAGCTCAGCTCATAGTTAATACTGTACTGTATCTAGAGAGCTCAGCTCATAGTTAATACTGTACTGTATCTAGGGAGCTCAGCTCATAGTTAATACTGTACTGTATCTAGAGAGCTCAGCTCATGGTTAATACTGTACTGTATCTAGAGAGCTCAGCTCATGGGTAATATCTAGAGAGCTCAGCTCATGGTTAATACTGTTCTGTATCTAGAGAGCTCAGCTCATGGTTAATACTGTACTGTATCTAGAGAGCTCAGCTCATAGTTAATACTGTACTGTATCTAGAGAGCTCAGCTCATAGTTAATACTGTACTGTATCTAGAGAGCTCAGCTCATGGGTAATATCTAGAGAGCTCAGCTCATGGTTAATACTGTTCTGTATCTAGAGAGCTCAGCTCATGGTTAATACTGTACTGTATCTAGAGAGCTCAGCTCATAGTTAATACTGTACTATATCTAGGGAGCTCAGCTCATAGTTAATACTGTACTGTATCTAGGGAGCTCAGCTCATAGTTAATACTGTACTGTATCTAGGGAGCTCAGCTCATAGTTAATACTGTACTGTATCTAGAGAGCTCAGCTCATAGTTAATACTGTACTGTATCTAGGGAGCTCAGCTCATAGTTAATACTGTACTGTATCTAGGGAGCTCAGCTCATAGTTAATACTGTACTGTATCTAGAGAGCTCAGCTCATAGTTAATACTGTACTGTATCTAGAGAGCTCAGCTCATAGTTAATACTGTACTGTATCTAGAGAGCTCAGCTCATAGTTAATACTGTACTGTATCTAGAGAGCTCAGCTCATGGTTAATACTGTTCTGTATCTAGGGAGCTCAGCTCATGGTTAATACTGTACTGTATCTAGGGAGCTCAGCTCATAGTTAATACTGTTCTGTATCTAGGGAGCTCAGCTCATAGTTAATACTGTACTGTATCTAGGGAGCATAGCTCATAGTTAATACTGTACTGTATCTAGGGAGCTCAGCTCATGGTTAATACTGTACTGTATCTAGGGAGCTCAGCTCATAGTTAATACTGTACTGTATCTAGGGAGCTCAGCTCATAGTTAATACTGTACTGTATCTAGAGAGCTCAGCTCATAGTTAATACTGTTCTGTATCTAGGGAGCTCAGCTCATAGTTAATACTGTACTGTATCTAGGGAGCTCAGCTCATAGTTAATACTGTACTGTATCTAGGGAGCTCAGCTCATAGTTAATACTGTACTGTATCTAGAGAGCTCAGCTCATAGTTAATACTGTTCTGTATCTAGGGAGCTCAGCTCATAGTTAATACTGTACTGTATCTAGGGAGCTCAGCTCATAGTTAATACTGTACTGTATCTAGGGAGCTCAGCTCATGGTTAATACTGTACTGTATCTAGGGAGCTCAGCTCATAGTTAATACTGTACTGTATCTAGGGAGCTCAGCTCATAGTTAATACTGTACTGTATCTAGAGAGCTCAGCTCATATTTAATACTGTACTGTATCTAGAGAGCTCAGGTCATAGTTAATACTGTACTGTATCTAGAGAGCTCAGCTCATGGTTAATACTGTTCTGTATCTAGGGAGCTCAGCTCATAGTTAATACTGTACTGTATCTAGAGAGCTCAGCTCATATTTAATACTGTACTGTATCTAGAGAGCTCAGCTCATAGTTAATACTGTACTGTATCTAGAGAGCTCAGCTCATGGTTAATACTGTTCTGTATCTAGGGAGCTCAGCTCATGGTTAATACTGTACTGTATCTAGGGAGCTCAGCTCATAGTTAATACTGTTCTGTATCTAGGGAGCTCAGCTCATAGTTAATACTGTACTGTATCTAGGGAGCATAACTCATAGTTAATACTGTACTGTATCTAGGGAGCTCAGCTCATGGGTAATACTGTACTGTATCTAGGGAGCTGAGCTCATAATTAATACTGTACTGTATCTAGAGAGCTCAGCTCATGGTTAATACTGTACTGTATCTAGGGAGCTCAGTTCATTGTTAATACTGTTCTGTATCTAGGGAGCTCAGCTCATGGTTAATACTGTACTGTATCTAGAGAGCTCAGCTCATGGTTAATACTGTACTGTATCTAGAGAGCTCAGCTCATGGTTAATACTGTACTGTATCTAGAGAGCTCAGCTCATGGGTAATATCTAGAGAGCTCAGCTCATGGTTAATACTGTACTGTATCTAGAGAGCTCAGCTCATAGTTAATACTGTACTGTATCTAGAGAGCTCAGCTCATAGTTAATACTGTACTGTATCTAGACAGCTCAGCTCATAGTTAATACTGTACTGTATCTAGAGAGCTCAGCTCATAGTTAATACTGTACTGTATCTAGGGAGCTCAGCTCATAGTTAATACTGTACTGTATCTAGAGAGCTCAGCTCATGGTTAATACTGTACTGTATCTAGAGAGCTCAGCTCATGGGTAATATCTAGAGAGCTCAGCTCATAGTTAATACTGTTCTGTATCTAGGGAGCTCAGCTCATAGTTAATACTGTACTGTATCTAGGGAGCTCAGCTCATAGTTAATACTGTACTGTATCTAGGGAGCTCAGCTCATGGTTAATACTGTACTGTATCTAGGGAGCTCAGCTCATAGTTAATACTGTACTGTATCTAGGGAGCTCAGCTCATAGTTAATACTGTACTGTATCTAGAGAGCTCAGCTCATATTTAATACTGTACTGTATCTAGAGAGCTCAGCTCATAGTTAATACTGTACTGTATCTAGAGAGCTCAGCTCATGGTTAATACTGTTCTGTATCTAGGGAGCTCAGCTCATAGTTAATACTGTACTGTATCTAGAGAGCTCAGCTCATAGTTAATACTGTACTGTATCTAGAGAGCTCAGCTCATAGTTAATACTGTACTGTATCTAGAGAGCTCAGCTCATGGTTAATACTGTTCTGTATCTAGGGAGCTCAGCTCATGGTTAATACTGTACTGTATCTAGGGAGCTCAGCTCATAGTTAATACTGTTCTGTATCTAGGGAGCTCAGCTCATAGTTAATACTGTACTGTATCTAGAGAGCTCAGCTCATGGTTAATACTGTACTGTATCTAGGGAGCTCAGTTCATTGTCAATACTGTTCTGTATCTAGGGAGCTCAGCTCATGGTTAATACTGTACTGTATCTAGAGAGCTCAGCTCATGGTTAATACTGTACTGTATCTAGAGAGCTCAGCTCATGGTTAATACTGTACTGTATCTAGAGAGCTCAGCTCATGGGTAATATCTAGAGAGCTCAGCTCATGGTTAATACTGTACTGTATCTAGAGAGCTCAGCTCATAGTTAATACTGTACTGTATCTAGAGAGCTCAGCTCATAGTTAATACTGTACTGTATCTAGAGAGCTCAGCTCATAGTTAATACTGTACTGTATCTAGAGAGCTCAGCTCATAGTTAATACTGTACTGTATCTAGGGAGCTCAGCTCATAGTTAATACTGTACTGTATCTAGAGAGCTCAGCTCATGGTTAATACTGTACTGTATCTAGAGAGCTCAGCTCATGGGTAATATCTAGAGAGCTCAGCTCATGGTTAATACTGTTCTGTATCTAGAGAGCTCAGCTCATGGTTAATACTGTACTGTATCTAGAGAGCTCAGCTCATAGTTAATACTGTACTGTATCTAGAGAGCTCAGCTCATAGTTAATACTGTACTGTATCTAGAGAGCTCAGCTCATGGGTAATATCTAGAGAGCTCAGCTCATGGTTAATACTGTTCTGTATCTAGAGAGCTCAGCTCATGGTTAATACTGTACTGTATCTAGAGAGCTCAGCTCATAGTTAATACTGTACTATATCTAGGGAGCTCAGCTCATAGTTAATACTGTACTGTATCTAGGGAGCTCAGCTCATAGTTAATACTGTACTGTATCTAGGGAGCTCAGCTCATAGTTAATACTGTACTGTATCTAGAGAGCTCAGCTCATAGTTAATACTGTACTGTATCTAGGGAGCTCAGCTCATAGTTAATACTGTACTGTATCTAGGGAGCTCAGCTCATAGTTAATACTGTACTGTATCTAGAGAGCTCAGCTCATAGTTAATACTGTACTGTATCTAGAGAGCTCAGCTCATAGTTAATACTGTACTGTATCTAGAGAGCTCAGCTCATAGTTAATACTGTACTGTATCTAGAGAGCTCAGCTCATGGTTAATACTGTTCTGTATCTAGGGAGCTCAGCTCATGGTTAATACTGTACTGTATCTAGGGAGCTCAGCTCATAGTTAATACTGTTCTGTATCTAGGGAGCTCAGCTCATAGTTAATACTGTACTGTATCTAGGGAGCATCAGCTCATAGTTAATACTGTACTGTATCTAGGGAGCTCAGCTCATGGTTAATACTGTACTGTATCTAGGGAGCTCAGCTCATAGTTAATACTGTACTGTATCTAGGGAGCTCAGCTCATAGTTAATACTGTACTGTATCTAGAGAGCTCAGCTCATAGTTAATACTGTTCTGTATCTAGGGAGCTCAGCTCATAGTTAATACTGTACTGTATCTAGGGAGCTCAGCTCATAGTTAATACTGTACTGTATCTAGGGAGCTCAGCTCATAGTTAATACTGTACTGTATCTAGAGAGCTCAGCTCATAGTTAATACTGTTCTGTATCTAGGGAGCTCAGCTCATAGTTAATACTGTACTGTATCTAGGGAGCTCAGCTCATAGTTAATACTGTACTGTATCTAGGGAGCTCAGCTCATGGTTAATACTGTACTGTATCTAGGGAGCTCAGCTCATAGTTAATACTGTACTGTATCTAGGGAGCTCAGCTCATAGTTAATACTGTACTGTATCTAGAGAGCTCAGCTCATATTTAATACTGTACTGTATCTAGAGAGCTCAGGTCATAGTTAATACTGTACTGTATCTAGAGAGCTCAGCTCATGGTTAATACTGTTCTGTATCTAGGGAGCTCAGCTCATAGTTAATACTGTACTGTATCTAGAGAGCTCAGCTCATATTTAATACTGTACTGTATCTAGAGAGCTCAGCTCATAGTTAATACTGTACTGTATCTAGAGAGCTCAGCTCATGGTTAATACTGTTCTGTATCTAGGGAGCTCAGCTCATGGTTAATACTGTACTGTATCTAGGGAGCTCAGCTCATAGTTAATACTGTTCTGTATCTAGGGAGCTCAGCTCATAGTTAATACTGTACTGTATCTAGGGAGCTGAGCTCATAATTAATACTGTACTGTATCTAGAGAGCTCAGCTCATGGTTAATACTGTACTGTATCTAGGGAGCTCAGTTCATTGTTAATACTGTTCTGTATCTAGGGAGCTCAGCTCATGGTTAATACTGTACTGTATCTAGAGAGCTCAGCTCATGGTTAATACTGTACTGTATCTAGAGAGCTCAGCTCATGGTTAATACTGTACTGTATCTAGAGAGCTCAGCTCATGGGTAATATCTAGAGAGCTCAGCTCATGGTTAATACTGTACTGTATCTAGAGAGCTCAGCTCATAGTTAATACTGTACTGTATCTAGAGAGCTCAGCTCATAGTTAATACTGTACTGTATCTAGACAGCTCAGCTCATAGTTAATACTGTACTGTATCTAGAGAGCTCAGCTCATAGTTAATACTGTACTGTATCTAGGGAGCTCAGCTCATAGTTAATACTGTACTGTATCTAGAGAGCTCAGCTCATGGTTAATACTGTACTGTATCTAGAGAGCTCAGCTCATGGGTAATATCTAGAGAGCTCAGCTCATAGTTAATACTGTTCTGTATCTAGGGAGCTCAGCTCATAGTTAATACTGTACTGTATCTAGGGAGCTCAGCTCATAGTTAATACTGTACTGTATCTAGGGAGCTCAGCTCATGGTTAATACTGTACTGTATCTAGGGAGCTCAGCTCATAGTTAATACTGTACTGTATCTAGGGAGCTCAGCTCATAGTTAATACTGTACTGTATCTAGAGAGCTCAGCTCATATTTAATACTGTACTGTATCTAGAGAGCTCAGCTCATAGTTAATACTGTACTGTATCTAGAGAGCTCAGCTCATGGTTAATACTGTTCTGTATCTAGGGAGCTCAGCTCATAGTTAATACTGTACTGTATCTAGAGAGCTCAGCTCATATTTAATACTGTACTGTATCTAGAGAGCTCAGCTCATAGTTAATACTGTACTGTATCTAGAGAGCTCAGCTCATGGTTAATACTGTTCTGTATCTAGGGAGCTCAGCTCATGGTTAATACTGTACTGTATCTAGGGAGCTCAGCTCATAGTTAATACTGTTCTGTATCTAGGGAGCTCAGCTCATAGTTAATACTGTACTGTATCTAGGGAGCATAACTCATAGTTAATACTGTACTGTATCTAGGGAGCTCAGCTCATGGGTAATACTGTACTGTATCTAGGGAGCTGAGCTCATAATTAATACTGTACTGTATCTAGAGAGCTCAGCTCATGGTTAATACTGTACTGTATCTAGGGAGCTCAGTTCATTGTTAATACTGTTCTGTATCTAGGGAGCTCAGCTCATGGTTAATACTGTACTGTATCTAGAGAGCTCAGCTCATGGTTAATACTGTACTGTATCTAGAGAGCTCAGCTCATGGTTAATACTGTACTGTATCTAGAGAGCTCAGCTCATGGGTAATATCTAGAGAGCTCAGCTCATGGTTAATACTGTACTGTATCTAGAGAGCTCAGCTCATAGTTAATACTGTACTGTATCTAGAGAGCTCAGCTCATAGTTAATACTGTACTGTATCTAGACAGCTCAGCTCATAGTTAATACTGTACTGTATCTAGAGAGCTCAGCTCATAGTTAATACTGTACTGTATCTAGGGAGCTCAGCTCATAGTTAATACTGTACTGTATCTAGAGAGCTCAGCTCATGGTTAATACTGTACTGTATCTAGAGAGCTCAGCTCATGGGTAATATCTAGAGAGCTCAGCTCATGGTTAATACTGTTCTGTATCTAGAGAGCTCTGCTCATGGTTAATACTGTACTGTATCTAGAGAGCTCAGCTCATAGTTAATACTGTACTGTATCTAGAGAGCTCAGCTCATAGTTAATACTGTACTGTATCTAGAGAGCTCAGCTCATGGGTAATATCTAGAGAGCTCAGCTCATGGTTAATACTGTTCTGTATCTAGAGAGCTCAGCTCATGGTTAATACTGTTCTGTATCTAGAGAGCTCAGCTCATGGTTAATACTGTACTGTATCTAGAGAGCTCAGCTCATAGTTAATACTGTACTATATCTAGGGAGCTCAGCTCATAGTTAATACTGTACTGTATCTAGGGAGCTCAGCTCATAGTTAATACTGTACTGTATCTAGAGAGCTCAGCTCATAGTTAATACTGTACTGTATCTAGGGAGCTCAGCTCATAGTTAATACTGTACTGTATCTAGAGAGCTCAGCTCATAGTTAATACTGTACTGTATCTAGAGAGCTCAGCTCATAGTTAATACTGTACTGTATCTAGGGAGCTCAGCTCATAGTTAATACTGTACTGTACCTAGAGAGCTCAGTTCATTGTTAATACTGTTCTGTATCTAGGGAGCTCAGATCATAGTTAATACTGTACTGTATCTAGGGAGCTCAGCTCATAGTTAATACTGTACTGTATCTAGGGAGCTCAGCTCATAGTTAATACTGTACTGTATCTAGGGAGCTCAGCTCATGTTTAATACTGTACTGTATCTAGATAGCTCAGCTCATAGTTTATACTGTACTGTATCTAGGGAGCTTAGCTCATGGTTAATACTGTACTGTATGTAGAGAGCTCAGCTCATGAGTAATGCTGTACTGTATCTAGGGAGCTCAGCTCATGGTTAATACTGTACTGTTTGTAGAGAGCTCAGCTCATGGTTAATGCTGTACTGTATCTAGAGAGCTCAGCTCATGAGTAATGCTGTACTGTATCTAGGGAGCTCAGCTCATGGTTAATACTGTACTGTATCTAGGGAGCTCAGCTCATGGTTAATACTGTACTGTTTGTAGAGAGCTCAGCTCATTGGTAATACTGTACTGTATCTAGGGAGATCAGCTCATAGTTAATACTGTACTGTATCTAGGGAGCTCAGCTCATAGTTAATACTGTACTGTATCTAGAGAGCTCAGCTCATAGTTAATACTGTACTGTATCTAGGGAGCTCAGCTCATAGTTAATACTGTACTGTATCTAGAGAGCTCAGCTCATAGTTAATACTGTACTGTATCTAGAGAGCTCAGCTCATGGTTAATACTGTTCTGTATCTAGGGAGCTCAGCTCATAGTTAATACTGTACTGTATCTAGGGAGCTCAGCTCATAGTTAATACTGTACTGTATCTATAGAGCTCAGTTCATTGTTAATACTGTTCTGTATCTAGGGAGCTCAGATCATAGTTAATACTGTACTGTATCTAGGGAGCTCAGCTCATAGTTAATACTGTACTGTATCTAGAGAGCTCAGCTCATGGTTAATACTGTACTGTATCTAGGGAGCTCAGTTCATTGTCAATACTGTTCTGTATCTAGGGAGCTCAGCTCATGGTTAATACTGTACTGTATCTAGAGAGCTCAGCTAATGGTTAATACTGTACTGTATCTAGAGAGCTCAGCTCATGGTTAATACTGTACTGTATCTAGAGAGCTCAGCTCATGGGTAATATCTAGAGAGCTCAGCTCATGGTTAATACTGTACTGTATCTAGAGAGCTCAGCTCATAGTTAATACTGTACTGTATCTAGAGAGCTCAGCTCATAGTTAATACTGTACTGTATCTAGAGAGCTCAGCTCATAGTTAATACTGTACTGTATCTAGAGAGCTCAGCTCATAGTTAATACTGTACTGTATCTAGGGAGCTCAGCTCATAGTTAATACTGTACTGTATCTAGAGAGCTCAGCTCATGGTTAATACTGTACTGTATCTAGAGAGCTCAGCTCATGGGTAATATCTAGAGAGCTCAGCTCATGGTTAATACTGTTCTGTATCTAGAGAGCTCAGCTCATGGTTAATACTGTACTGTATCTAGAGAGCTCAGCTCATAGTTAATACTGTACTGTATCTAGAGAGCTCAGCTCATAGTTAATACTGTACTGTATCTAGAGAGCTCAGCTCATAGTTAATACTGTACTATATCTAGGGAGCTCAGCTCATAGTTAATACTGTACTGTATCTAGGGAGCTCAGCTCATAGTTAATACTGTACTGTATCTAGGGAGCTCAGCTCATAGTTAATACTGTACTGTATCTAGAGAGCTCAGCTCATAGTTAATACTGTACTGTATCTAGGGAGCTCAGCTCATAGTTAATACTGTACTGTATCTAGGGAGCTCAGCTCATAGTTAATACTGTACTGTATCTAGAGAGCTCAGCTCATAGTTAATACTGTACTGTATCTAGAGAGCTCAGCTCATAGTTAATACTGTACTGTATCTAGAGAGCTCAGCTCATAGTTAATACTGTACTGTATCTAGAGAGCTCAGCTCATGGTTAATACTGTTCTGTATCTAGGGAGCTCAGCTCATGGTTAATACTGTACTGTATCTAGGGAGCTCAGCTCATAGTTAATACTGTTCTGTATCTAGGGAGCTCAGCTCATAGTTAATACTGTACTGTATCTAGGGAGCTCAGCTCATAGTTAATACTGTACTGTATCTAGGGAGCTCAGCTCATGGTTAATACTGTACTGTATCTAGGGAGCTCAGCTCATAGTTAATACTGTACTGTATCTAGGGAGCTCAGCTCATAGTTAATACTGTACTGTATCTAGAGAGCTCAGCTCATAGTTAATACTGTTCTGTATCTAGGGAGCTCAGCTCATAGTTAATACTGTACTGTATCTAGGGAGCTCAGCTCATAGTTAATACTGTACTGTATCTAGGGAGCTCAGCTCATAGTTAATACTGTACTGTATCTAGAGAGCTCAGCTCATAGTTAATACTGTTCTGTATCTAGGGAGCTCAGCTCATAGTTAATACTGTACTGTATCTAGGGAGCTCAGCTCATAGTTAATACTGTACTGTATCTAGGGAGCTCAGCTCATGGTTAATACTGTACTGTATCTAGGGAGCTCAGCTCATAGTTAATACTGTACTGTATCTAGGGAGCTCAGCTCATAGTTAATACTGTACTGTATCTAGAGAGCTCAGCTCATAGTTAATACTGTACTGTATCTAGAGAGCTCAGCTCATAGTTAATACTGTACTGTATCTAGAGAGCTCAGCTCATGGTTAATACTGTTCTGTATCTAGGGAGCTCAGCTCATAGTTAATACTGTACTGTATCTAGAGAGCTCAGCTCATAGTTAATACTGTACTGTATCTAGAGAGCTCAGCTCATAGTTAATACTGTACTGTATCTAGAGAGCTCAGCTCATGGTTAATACTGTTCTGTATCTAGGGAGCTCAGCTCATGGTTAATACTGTACTGTATCTAGGGAGCTCAGCTCATAGTTAATACTGTTCTGTATCTAGGGAGCTCAGCTCATAGTTAATACTGTACTGTATCTAGAGAGCTCAGCTCATAGTTAATACTGTACTGTATCTAGGGAGCTCAGCTCATGGTTAATACTGTACTGTATCTAGGGAGCTCAGCTCATGGTTAATACTGTACTGTATCTAGAGAGCTCAGCTCATAGTTAATACTGTACTGTATCTAGAGAGCTCAGCTCATAGTTAATACTGTACTGTATCTAGAGAGCTCAGCTCATGGGTAATATCTAGAGAGCTCAGCTCATGGTTAATACTGTTCTGTATCTAGAGAGCTCAGCTCATGGTTAATACTGTACTGTATCTAGAGAGCTCAGCTCATAGTTAATACTGTACTATATCTAGGGAGCTCAGCTCATAGTTAATACTGTACTGTATCTAGGGAGCTCAGCTCATAGTTAATACTGTACTGTATCTAGGGAGCTCAGCTCATAGTTAATACTGTACTGTATCTAGAGAGCTCAGCTCATAGTTAATACTGTACTGTATCTAGGGAGCTCAGCTCATAGTTAATACTGTACTGTATCTAGGGAGCTCAGCTCATAGTTAATACTGTACTGTATCTAGAGAGCTCAGCTCATAGTTAATACTGTACTGTATCTAGAGAGCTCAGCTCATAGTTAATACTGTACTGTATCTAGAGAGCTCAGCTCATAGTTAATACTGTACTGTATCTAGAGAGCTCAGCTCATGGTTAATACTGTTCTGTATCTAGGGAGCTCAGCTCATGGTTAATACTGTACTGTATCTAGGGAGCTCAGCTCATAGTTAATACTGTTCTGTATCTAGGGAGCTCAGCTCATAGTTAATACTGTACTGTATCTAGGGAGCTCAGCTCATAGTTAATACTGTACTGTATCTAGGGAGCTCAGCTCATGGTTAATACTGTACTGTATCTAGGGAGCTCAGCTCATAGTTAATACTGTACTGTATCTAGGGAGCTCAGCTCATAGTTAATACTGTACTGTATCTAGGGAGCTCAGCTCATAGTTAATACTGTACTGTATCTAGGGAGCTCAGCTCATAGTTAATACTGTACTGTATCTAGGGAGCTCAGCTCATAGTTAATACTGTACTGTATCTAGGGAGCTCAGCTCATAGTTAATACTGTACTGTATCTAGAGAGCTCAGCTCATAGTTAATACTGTTCTGTATCTAGGGAGCTCAGCTCATAGTTAATACTGTACTGTATCTAGGGAGCTCAGCTCATAGTTAATACTGTACTGTATCTAGGGAGCTCAGCTCATGGTTAATACTGTACTGTATCTAGGGAGCTCAGCTCATAGTTAATACTGTACTGTATCTAGGGAGCTCAGCTCATAGTTAATACTGTACTGTATCTAGAGAGCTCAGCTCATATTTAATACTGTACTGTATCTAGAGAGCTCAGCTCATAGTTAATACTGTACTGTATCTAGAGAGCTCAGCTCATGGTTAATACTGTTCTGTATCTAGGGAGCTCAGCTCATAGTTAATACTGTACTGTATCTAGAGAGCTCAGCTCATATTTAATACTGTACTGTATCTAGAGAGCTCAGCTCATAGTTAATACTGTACTGTATCTAGAGAGCTCAGCTCATGGTTAATACTGTTCTGTATCTAGGGAGCTCAGCTCATGGTTAATACTGTACTGTATCTAGGGAGCTCAGCTCATAGTTAATACTGTTCTGTATCTAGGGAGCTCAGCTCATAGTTAATACTGTTCTGTATCTAGGGAGCTCAGCTCATAGTTAATACTGTACTGTATCTAGGGAGCTCAGCTCATAGTTAATACTGTACTGTATCTAGGGAGCTCAGCTCATGGTTAATACTGTACTGTATCTAGGGAGCTCAGCTCATAGTTAATACTGTACTGTATCTAGGGAGCTCAGCTCATAGTTAATACTGTACTGTATCTAGAGAGCTCAGCTCATATTTAATACTGTACTGTATCTAGAGAGCTCAGCTCATAGTTAATACTGTACTGTATCTAGAGAGCTCAGCTCATGGTTAATACTGTTCTGTATCTAGGGAGCTCAGCTCATAGTTAATACTGTACTGTATCTAGAGAGCTCAGCTCATATTTAATACTGTACTGTATCTAGAGAGCTCAGCTCATAGTTAATACTGTACTGTATCTAGAGAGCTCAGCTCATGGTTAATACTGTTCTGTATCTAGGGAGCTCAGCTCATGGTTAATACTGTACTGTATCTAGGGAGCTCAGCTCATAGTTAATACTGTTCTGTATCTAGGGAGCTCAGCTCATAGTTAATACTGTACTGTATCTAGGGAGCATAGCTCATAGTTAATACTGTACTGTATCTAGGGAGCTCAGCTCATGGGTAATACTGTACTGTATCTAGGGAGCTACTGTACTGTATCTAGGAGCTCAGCTCATGTTAATACTGTACTGTATCTAGGGAGCTCAGCTCATAGTTAATACTGTACTGTATCTAGAGAGCTCAGCTCATAGTTAATACTGTACTGTATCTAGTGGTTAATACTGTACTGTATCTAGGGAGCTCAGCTCATAGTTAATACTGTACTGTATCTAGGGAGCTCAGCTCATAGTTAATACTGTACTGTATCTAGAGAGCTCAGCTCATGGGTAATATCTAGAGAGCTCAGCTCATGGTTAATACTGTTCTGTATCTAGAGAGCTCAGCTCATGGTTAATACTGTACTGTATCTAGAGAGCTCAGCTCATAGTTAATACTGTACTATATCTAGGGAGCTCAGCTCATAGTTAATACTGTACTGTATCTAGGGAGCTCAGCTCATAGTTAATACTGTACTGTATCTAGGGAGCTCAGCTCATAGTTAATACTGTACTGTATCTAGAGAGCTCAGCTCATAGTTAATACTGTACTGTATCTAGGGAGCTCAGCTCATAGTTAATACTGTACTGTATCTAGGGAGCTCAGCTCATAGTTAATACTGTACTGTATCTAGAGAGCTCAGCTCATAGTTAATACTGTACTGTATCTAGAGAGCTCAGCTCATAGTTAATACTGTACTGTATCTAGAGAGCTCAGCTCATAGTTAATACTGTACTGTATCTAGAGAGCTCAGCTCATGGTTAATACTGTTCTGTATCTAGGGAGCTCAGCTCATGGTTAATACTGTACTGTATCTAGGGAGCTCAGCTCATAGTTAATACTGTTCTGTATCTAGGGAGCTCAGCTCATAGTTAATACTGTACTGTATCTAGGGAGCTCAGCTCATGGTTAATACTGTACTGTATCTAGGGAGCTCAGCTCATAGTTAATACTGTACTGTATCTAGGGAGCTCAGCTCATAGTTAATACTGTACTGTATCTAGAGAGCTCAGCTCATAGTTAATACTGTTCTGTATCTAGGGAGCTCAGCTCATAGTTAATACTGTACTGTATCTAGGGAGCTCAGCTCATAGTTAATACTGTACTGTATCTAGGGAGCTCAGCTCATAGTTAATACTGTACTGTATCTAGGGAGCTCAGCTCATAGTTAATACTGTACTGTATCTAGAGAGCTCAGCTCATAGTTAATACTGTTCTGTATCTAGGGAGCTCAGCTCATAGTTAATACTGTACTGTATCTAGGGAGCTCAGCTCATAGTTAATACTGTACTGTATCTAGGGAGCTCAGCTCATGGTTAATACTGTACTGTATCTAGGGAGCTCAGCTCATAGTTAATACTGTACTGTATCTAGGGAGCTCAGCTCATAGTTAATACTGTACTGTATCTAGAGAGCTCAGCTCATATTTAATACTGTACTGTATCTAGAGAGCTCAGCTCATAGTTAATACTGTACTGTATCTAGAGAGCTCAGCTCATGGTTAATACTGTTCTGTATCTAGGGAGCTCAGCTCATAGTTAATACTGTACTGTATCTAGAGAGCTCAGCTCATATTTAATACTGTACTGTATCTAGAGAGCTCAGCTCATAGTTAATACTGTACTGTATCTAGAGAGCTCAGCTCATGGTTAATACTGTTCTGTATCTAGGGAGCTCAGCTCATGGTTAATACTGTACTGTATCTAGGGAGCTCAGCTCATAGTTAATACTGTTCTGTATCTAGGGAGCTCAGCTCATAGTTAATACTGTTCTGTATCTAGGGAGCTCAGCTCATAGTTAATACTGTACTGTATCTAGGGAGCTCAGCTCATAGTTAATACTGTACTGTATCTAGGGAGCTCAGCTCATGGTTAATACTGTACTGTATCTAGGGAGCTCAGCTCATAGTTAATACTGTACTGTATCTAGGGAGCTCAGCTCATAGTTAATACTGTACTGTATCTAGAGAGCTCAGCTCATATTTAATACTGTACTGTATCTAGAGAGCTCAGCTCATAGTTAATACTGTACTGTATCTAGAGAGCTCAGCTCATGGTTAATACTGTTCTGTATCTAGGGAGCTCAGCTCATAGTTAATACTGTACTGTATCTAGAGAGCTCAGCTCATATTTAATACTGTACTGTATCTAGAGAGCTCAGCTCATAGTTAATACTGTACTGTATCTAGAGAGCTCAGCTCATGGTTAATACTGTTCTGTATCTAGGGAGCTCAGCTCATGGTTAATACTGTACTGTATCTAGGGAGCTCAGCTCATAGTTAATACTGTTCTGTATCTAGGGAGCTCAGCTCATAGTTAATACTGTACTGTATCTAGGGAGCATAGCTCATAGTTAATACTGTACTGTATCTAGGGAGCTCAGCTCATGGGTAATACTGTACTGTATCTAGGGAGCTGAGCTCATAATTAATACTGTACTGTATCTAGGGAGCTCAGCTCATAGTTAATACTGTACTGTATCTAGAGAGCTCAGCTCATAGTTAATACTGTTCTGTATCTAGGGAGCTCAGCTCATAGTTAATACTGTACTGTATCTAGGGAGCTCAGCTCATAGTTAATACTGTACTGTATCTAGGGAGCTATGCTCATGGTTAATACTGTACTGTATCTAGGGAGCTCAGCTCATAGTTAATACTGTACTGTATCTAGGGAGCTCAGCTCATAGTTAATACTGTACTGTATCTAGAGAGCTCAGCTCATAGTTAATACTGTACTGTATCTAGAGAGCTCAGCTCATAGTTAATACTGTACTGTATCTAGGGAGCTCAGCTCATAGTTAATACTGTACTGTATCTAGGGAGCTCAGCTCATAGTTAATACTGTACTGTATCTAGAGAGCTCAGCTCATAGTTAATACTGTACTGTATCTAGAGAGCTCAGCTCATAGTTAATACTGTACTGTATCTAGAGAGCTCAGCTCATAGTTAATACTGTACTGTATCTAGAGAGCTCAGCTCATATTTAATACTGTACTGTATCTAGAGAGCTCAGCTCATAGTTAATACTGTACTGTATCTAGAGAGCTCAGCTCATGGTTAATACTGTTCTGTATCTAGGGAGCTCAGCTCATGGTTAATACTGTACAGTATCTAGGGAGCTCAGCTCATAGTTAATACTGTTCTGTATCTAGGGAGCTCAGCTCATAGTTAATACTGTACTGTATCTAGGGAGCATAGCTCATAGTTAATACTGTACTGTATCTAGGGAGCTCAGCTCATGGGTAATACTGTACTGTATCTAGGGAGCTGAGCTCATAATTAATACTGTACTGTATCTAGGGAGCTCAGCTCATAGTTAATACTGTACTGTATCTAGAGAGCTCAGCTCATAGTTAATACTGTTCTGTATCTAGGGAGCTCAGCTCATAGTTAATACTGTACTGTATCTAGGGAGCTCAGCTCATAGTTAATACTGTACTGTATCTAGGGAGCTCAGCTCATGGTTAATACTGTACTGTATCTAGGGAGCTCAGCTCATAGCTAATACTGTACTGTATCTAGGGAGCTCAGCTCATAGTTAATACTGTACTGTATCTAGAGAGCTCAGCTCATAGTTAATACTGTACTGTATCTAGAGAGCTCAGCTCATAGTTAATACTGTACTGTATCTAGGGAGCTCAGCTCATAGTTAATACTGTACTGTATCTAGAGAGCTCAGCTCATAGTTAATACTGTACTGTATCTAGAGAGCTCAGCTAATAGTTAATACTGTACTGTATCTAGAGAGCTCAGCTCAAGGTTAATACTGTACTGTATCTACAGAGCTCAGCTCATGGTTAATACTGTACTGTATCTAGAGAGCTCAGCTCATAGTTAATACTGTACTGTATCTAGAGAGCTCAGCTCATAGTTAATACTGTACTGTATCTAGAGAGCTCAGCTCATAGTTAATACTGTACTGTATCTAGGGAGCTCAGCTCATAGTTAATACTGTACTGTATCTAGGGAGCTCAGCTCATAGTTAATACTGTACTGTATCTAGAGAGCTCAGCTCATAGTTAATACTGTACTGTATCTAGGGAGCTCAGCTCATAGTTAATACTGTACTGTATCTAGGGAGCTCAGCTCATAGTTAATACTGTACTGTATCTAGAGAGCTCAGCTCATAGTTAATACTGTACTGTATCTAGAGAGCTCAGCTCATAGTTAATACTGTACTGTATCTAGAGAGCTCAGCTCATAGTTAATACTGTACTGTATCTAGAGAGCTCTGCTCATATTTAATACTGTACTGTATCTAGAGAGCTCAGCTCATAGTTAATACTGTACTGTATCTAGAGAGCTCAGCTCATGGTTAATACTGTTCTCTATCTAGGGAGCTCAGCTCATGGTTAATACTGTACTGTATCTAGGGAGCTCAGCTCATAGTTAATACTGTTCTGTATCTAGGGAGCTCAGCTCATAGTTAATACTGTACTGTATCTAGGGAGCATAGCTCATAGTTAATACTGTACTGTATCTAGGGAGCTCAGCTCATGGTTAATACTGTACTGTATCTAGGGAGCTCAGCTCATAGTTAATACTGTACTGTATCTAGGGAGCTCAGCTCATAGTTAATACTGTACTGTATCTAGAGAGCTCAGCTCATAGTTAATACTGTTCTGTATCTAGGGAGCTCAGCTCATAGTTAATACTGTACTGTATCTAGGGAGCTCAGCTCATAGTTAATACTGTACTGTATCTAGGGAGCTCAGCTCATGGTTAATACTGTACTGTATCTAGGGAGCTCAGCTCATAGTTAATACTGTACTGTATCTAGGGAGCTCAGCTCATAGTTAATACTGTACTGTATCTAGAGAGCTCAGCTCATAGTTAATACTGTACTGTATCTAGAGAGCTCAGCTCATAGTTAATACTGTACTGTATCTAGGGAGCTCAGCTCATAGTTAATACTGTACTGTATCTAGAGAGCTCAGCTCATAGTTAATACTGTACTGTATCTAGAGAGCTCAGCTCATAGTTAATACTGTACTGTATCTAGAGAGCTCAGCTCATGGTTAATACTGTACTGTATCTACAGAGCTCAGCTCATGGTTAATACTGTACTGTATCTAGAGAGCTCAGCTCATAGTTAATACTGTACTGTATCTAGAGAGCTCAGCTCATAGTTAATACTGTACTGTATCTAGAGAGCTCAGCTCATAGTTAATACTGTACTGTATCTATGGAGCTCAGCTCATAGTTAATACTGTACTGTATCTAGAGAGCTCAGCTCATAGTTAATACTGTACTGTATCTAGAGAGCTCAGCTCATAGTTAATACTGTACTGTATCTAGGGAGCTCAGCTCATAGTTAATACTGTACTGTATCTAGGGAGCTCAGCTCATAGTTAATACTGTACTGTATCTAGAGAGCTCAGCTCATAGTTAATACTGTACTGTATCTAGGGAGCTCAGCTCATAGTTAATACTGTACTGTATCTAGGGAGCTCAGCTCATAGTTAATACTGTACTGTATCTAGAGAGCTCAGCTCATAGTTAATACTGTACTGTATCTAGAGAGCTCAGCTCATAGTTAATACTGTACTGTATCTAGAGAGCTCAGCTCATAGTTAATACTGTACTGTATCTAGAGAGCTCAGCTCATAGTTAATACTGTACTGTATCTAGAGAGCTCAGCTCATAGTTAATACTGTACTGTATCTAGAGAGCTCAGCTCATGGTTAATACTGTTCTCTATCTAGGGAGCTCAGCTCATGGTTAATACTGTACTGTATCTAGGGAGCTCAGCTCATAGTTAATACTGTTCTGTATCTAGGGAGCTCAGCTCATAGTTAATACTGTACTGTATCTAGGGAGCATCAGCTCATAGTTAATACTGTACTGTATCTAGGGAGCTCAGCTCATGGTTAATACTGTACTGTATCTAGGGAGCTCAGCTCATAGTTAATACTGTACTGTATCTAGGGAGCTCAGCTCATAGTTAATACTGTACTGTATCTAGAGAGCTCAGCTCATAGTTAATACTGTTCTGTATCTAGGGAGCTCAGCTCATAGTTAATACTGTACTGTATCTAGGGAGCTCAGCTCATAGTTAATACTGTACTGTATCTAGGGAGCTCAGCTCATGGTTAATACTGTACTGTATCTAGGGAGCTCAGCTCATAGTTAATACTGTACTGTATCTAGGGAGCTCAGCTCATAGTTAATACTGTACTGTATCTAGAGAGCTCAGCTCATAGTTAATACTGTACTGTATCTAGAGAGCTCAGCTCATAGTTAATACTGTACTGTATCTAGAGAGCTCAGCTCATGGTTAATACTGTACTGTATCTACAGAGCTCAGCTCATGGTTAATACTGTACTGTATCTAGAGAGCTCAGCTCATAGTTAATACTGTACTGTATCTAGAGAGCTCAGCTCATAGTTAATACTGTACTGTATCTAGAGAGCTCAGCTCATAGTTAATACTGTACTGTATCTATGGAGCTCAGCTCATAGTTAATACTGTACTGTATCTAGAGAGCTCAGCTCATAGTTAATACTGTACTGTATCTAGAGAGCTCAGCTCATAGTTAATACTGTACTGTATCTAGAGAGCTCAGCTCATGGTTAATACTGTACTGTATCTAGAAAGCTCAGCTCATAGTTAATACTGTACTGTATCTAGGGAGCTCAGCTCATGGTTAATACTGTACTGTATCTAGAGAGCTCAGCTCATGAGTAATGCTGTACTGTATCTAGGGAGCTCAACTCATGGTTAATACTGTACTGTTTGTAGAGAGCTCAGCTCATAGTTAATACTGTACTGTATCTAGGGAGCTCAGCTCATAGTTTATACTGTACTGTATCTAGGGAGCTTAGCTCATGGTTAATACTGTTCTGTATCTAGAGAGCTCAGCTCATGGTTAATACTGTACTTTATCTAGAGAGCTCAGCTCATAGTTAATACTGTACTGTATCTAGAGAGCTCAGCTCATAGTTAATACTGTTCTGTATCTAGAGAGCTCAGCTCATAGTTAATACTGTACTGTATCTAGAGAGCTCAGCTCATGGTTAATACTGTTCTGTATCTAGAGAGCTCAGCTCATGGTTAATACTGTACTGTATCTAGAGAGCTCAGCTCATGGTTAATACTGTTCTGTATCTAGGGAGCTCAGCTCATAGTTAAAACTGTACTGTATCTAGGGAGCTCAGCTCATAGTTAATACTGTACTGTATCTAGGGAGCATAGCTCATAGTTAATACTGTACTGTATCTAGGGAGCTCAGCTCATGGTTAATACTGTACTGTATCTAGGGAGCTCAGCTCATAGTTAATACTGTACTGTATCTAGGGAGCTCAGCTCATAGTTAATACTGTACTGTATCTAGAGAGCTCAGCTCATAGTTAATACTGTTCTGTATCTAGGGAGCTCAGCTCATAGTTAATACTGTACTGTATCTAGAGAGCTCAGCTCATGAGTAATGCTGTACTGTATCTAGGGAGCTCAACTCATGGTTAATACTGTACTGTTTGTAGAGAGCTCAGCTCATAGTTAATACTGTACTGTATCTAGGGAGCTCAGCTCATAGTTTATACTGTACTGTATCTAGGGAGCTTAGCTCATGGTTAATACTGTTCTGTATCTAGAGAGCTCAGCTCATGGTTAATACTGTACTTTATCTAGAGAGCTCAGCTCATAGTTAATACTGTACTGTATCTAGAGAGCTCAGCTCATAGTTAATACTGTTCTGTATCTAGAGAGCTCAGCTCATAGTTAATACTGTACTGTATCTAGAGAGCTCAGCTCATGGTTAATACTGTTCTGTATCTAGAGAGCTCAGCTCATGGTTAATACTGTACTGTATCTAGAGAGCTCAGCTCATGGTTAATACTGTTCTGTATCTAGGGAGCTCAGCTCATAGTTAAAACTGTACTGTATCTAGGGAGCTCAGCTCATAGTTAATACTGTACTGTATCTAGGGAGCATAGCTCATAGTTAATACTGTACTGTATCTAGGGAGCTCAGCTCATGGTTAATACTGTACTGTATCTAGGGAGCTCAGCTCATAGTTAATACTGTACTGTATCTAGGGAGCTCAGCTCATAGTTAATACTGTACTGTATCTAGAGAGCTCAGCTCATAGTTAATACTGTTCTGTATCTAGGGAGCTCAGCTCATAGTTAATACTGTACTGTATCTAGGGAGCTCAGCTCATGGTTAATACTGTACTGTATCTAGAGAGCTCAGCTCATGAGTAATGCTGTACTGTATCTAGGGAGCTCAACTCATGGTTAATACTGTACTGTTTGTAGACAGCTCAGCTCATAGTTAATACTGTACTGTATCTAGGGAGCTCAGCTCATAGTTTATACTGTACTGTATCTAGGGAGCTTAGCTCATGGTTAATACTGTTCTGTATCTAGAGAGCTCAGCTCATGGTTAATACTGTACTTTATCTAGAGAGCTCAGCTCATAGTTAATACTGTACTGTATCTAGAGAGCTCAGCTCATAGTTAATACTGTTCTGTATCTAGAGAGCTCACCTCATAGTTAATACTGTACTGTATCTAGAGAGCTCAGCTCATGGTTAATACTGTTCTGTATCTAGAGAGCTCAGCTCATGGTTAATACTGTACTGTATCTAGAGAGCTCAGCTCATGGTTAATACTGTTCTGTATCTAGGGAGCTCAGCTCATAGTTAAAACTGTACTGTATCTAGGGAGCTCAGCTCATAGTTAATACTGTACTGTATCTAGGGAGCATAGCTCATAGTTAATACTGTACTGTATCTAGGGAGCTCAGCTCATGGTTAATACTGTACTGTATCTAGGGAGCTCAGCTCATAGTTAATACTGTACTGTATCTAGGGAGCTCAGCTCATAGTTAATACTGTACTGTATCTAGAGAGCTCAGCTCATAGTTAATACTGTTCTGTATCTAGGGAGCTCAGCTCATAGTTAATACTGTACTGTATCTAGGGAGCTCAGCTCATAGTTAATACTGTACTGTATCTAGGGAGCTCAGCTCATGGTTATACTGTACGTATCTAGGAGCTCAGCTCATGGTTAATACTGTTCTGTATCTAGAGAGCTCAGCTCATGGTTAATACTGTACTGTATCTAGAGAGCTCAGCTCATGGTTAATACTGTACTGTATCTAGAGAGCTCAGCTCATAGTTAATACTGTACTGTATCTAGAGAGCTCAGCTCATGGGTAATATCTAGAGAGCTCAGCTCATGAGTTAATACTGTTACTGTATCTAGAGAGCTCAGCTCATGAGTTAATACTGTACTGTATCTAGAGAGCTCAGCTCATAGTTAATACTGTGTACTGTATCTAGGGAGCTCAGCTCATGGTTAATACTGTACTGTATCTAGGGAGCTCAGCTCATAGTTAATACTGTACTGTATCTAGGGAGCTCAGCTCATAGTTAATACTGTACTGTATCTAGAGAGCTCAGCTCATAGTTAATACTGTACTGTATCTAGAGAGCTCAGCTCATAGTTAATACTGTACTGTATCTAGAGAGCTCAGCTCATGGTTAATACTGTACTGTATCTAGAGAGCTCAGCTCATAGTTAATACTGTACTGTATCTAGAGAGCTCAGCTCATAGTTAATACTGTACTGTATCTAGGGAGCTCAGCTCATAGTTAATACTGTACTGTATCTAGGGAGCTCAGCTCATAGTTAATACTGTACTGTATCTAGGGAGCTCAGCTCATGGTTAATACTGTACTGTATCTAGGGAGCTCAGCTCATAGTTAATACTGTACTGTATCTAGGGAGCTCAGCTCATAGTTAATACTGTACTGTATCTAGAGAGCTCAGCTCATAGTTAATACTGTACTGTATCTAGAGAGCTCAGCTCATAGTTAATACTGTACTGTATCTAGAGAGCTCAGCTCATGGTTAATACTGTACTGTATCTAGAGAGCTCACCTCATAGTTAATACTGTACTGTATCTAGAGAGCTCAGCTCATGGTTAATACTGTTCTGTATCTAGAGAGCTCAGCTCATGGTTAATACTGTACTGTATCTAGAGAGCTCAGCTCATGGTTAATACTGTTCTGTATCTAGGGAGCTCAGCTCATAGTTAAAACTGTACTGTATCTAGGGAGCTCAGCTCATAGTTAATACTGTACTGTATCTAGGGAGCATAGCTCATAGTTAATACTGTACTGTATCTAGGGAGCTCAGCTCATGGTTAATACTGTACTGTATCTAGGGAGCTCAGCTCATAGTTAATACTGTACTGTATCTAGGGAGCTCAGCTCATAGTTAATACTGTACTGTATCTAGAGAGCTCAGCTCATAGTTAATACTGTTCTGTATCTAGGGAGCTCAGCTCATAGTTAATACTGTACTGTATCTAGGGAGCTCAGCTCATAGTTAATACTGTACTGTATCTAGGGAGCTCAGCTCATGGTTAATACTGTACTGTATCTAGGGAGCTCAGCTCATAGTTAATACTGTTCTGTATCTAGGGAGCTCAGCTCATAGTTAATACTGTACTGTATCTAGAGAGCTCAGCTCATAGTTAATACTGTACTGTATCTAGAGAGCTCAGCTCATAGTTAATACTGTACTGTATCTAGGGAGCTCAGCTCATAGTTAATACTGTACTGTATCTAGAGAGCTCAGCTCATAGTTAATACTGTACTGTATCTAGAGAGCTCAGCTCATAGTTAATACTGTACTGTATCTAGAGAGCTCAGCTCATGGTTAATACTGTACTGTATCTACAGAGCTCAGCTCATGGTTAATACTGTACTGTATCTAGAGAGCTCAGCTCATAGTTAATACTGTACTGTATCTAGAGAGCTCAGCTCATAGTTAATACTGTACTGTATCTAGAGAGCTCAGCTCATAGTTAATACTGTACTGTATCTATGGAGCTCAGCTCATAGTTAATACTGTACTGTATCTAGAGAGCTCAGCTCATAGTTAATACTGTACTGTATCTAGAGAGCTCAGCTCATAGTTAATACTGTACTGTATCTAGAGAGCTCAGCTCATGGTTAATACTGTACTGTATCTAGAAAGCTCAGCTCATAGTTAATACTGTACTGTATCTAGGGAGCTCAGCTCATGGTTAATACTGTACTGTATCTAGAGAGCTCAGCTCATGAGTAATGCTGTACTGTATCTAGGGAGCTCAACTCATGGTTAATACTGTACTGTTTGTAGAGAGCTCAGCTCATAGTTAATACTGTACTGTATCTAGGGAGCTCAGCTCATAGTTTATACTGTACTGTATCTAGGGAGCTTAGCTCATGGTTAATACTGTTCTGTATCTAGAGAGCTCAGCTCATGGTTAATACTGTACTTTATCTAGAGAGCTCAGCTCATAGTTAATACTGTACTGTATCTAGAGAGCTCAGCTCATAGTTAATACTGTTCTGTATCTAGAGAGCTCAGCTCATAGTTAATACTGTACTGTATCTAGAGAGCTCAGCTCATGGTTAATACTGTTCTGTATCTAGAGAGCTCAGCTCATGGTTAATACTGTACTGTATCTAGAGAGCTCAGCTCATGGTTAATACTGTTCTGTATCTAGGGAGCTCAGCTCATAGTTAAAACTATACTGTATCTAGGGAGCTCAGCTCATAGTTAATACTGTACTGTATCTAGGGAGCATAGCTCATAGTTAATACTGTACTGTATCTAGGGAGCTCAGCTCATGGTTAATACTGTACTGTATCTAGGGAGCTCAGCTCATAGTTAATACTGTACTGTATCTAGGGAGCTCAGCTCATAGTTAATACTGTACTGTATCTAGAGAGCTCAGCTCATAGTTAATACTGTTCTGTATCTAGGGAGCTCAGCTCATAGTTAATACTGTACTGTATCTAGGGAGCTCAGCTCATGGTTAATACTGTACTGTATCTAGAGAGCTCAGCTCATGAGTAATGCTGTACTGTATCTAGGGAGCTCAACTCATGGTTAATACTGTACTGTTTGTAGAGAGCTCAGCTCATAGTTAATACTGTACTGTATCTAGGGAGCTCAGCTCATAGTTTATACTGTACTGTATCTAGGGAGCTTAGCTCATGGTTAATACTGTTCTGTATCTAGAGAGCTCAGCTCATGGTTAATACTGTACTTTATCTAGAGAGCTCAGCTCATAGTTAATACTGTACTGTATCTAGAGAGCTCAGCTCATAGTTAATACTGTTCTGTATCTAGAGAGCTCAGCTCATAGTTAATACTGTACTGTATCTAGAGAGCTCAGCTCATGGTTAATACTGTTCTGTATCTAGAGAGCTCAGCTCATGGTTAATACTGTACTGTATCTAGAGAGCTCAGCTCATGGTTAATACTGTTCTGTATCTAGGGAGCTCAGCTCATAGTTAATACTGTACTGTATCTAGGGAGCTCAGCTCATAGTTAATACTGTACTGTATCTAGGGAGCTCAGCTCATGGTTAATACTGTACTGTATCTAGGGAGCTCAGCTCATAGTTAATACTGTACTGTATCTAGGGAGCTCAGCTCATAGTTAATACTGTACTGTATCTAGAGAGCTCAGCTCATAGTTAATACTGTACTGTATCTAGAGAGCTCAGCTCATAGTTAATACTGTACTGTATCTAGGGAGCTCAGCTCATAGTTAATACTGTACTGTATCTAGAGCTCATAGTTAATACTGTACTGTATCTAGGGAGCTCAGCTCATAGTTAATACTGTACTGTATCTAGAGAGCTCAGCTCATAGTTAATACTGTACTGTATCTAGGGAGCTCAGCTCATAGTTAATACCGTACTGTATCTAGAGAGCTCAGCTCATAGTTAATACTGTACTGTATCTAGAGAGCTCAGCTCATGGTTAATACTGTTCTGTATCTAGGGAGCTCAGCTCATAGTTAATACTGTACTGTATCTAGGGAGCTCAGCTCATAGTTAATACTGTACTGTATCTAGAGAGCTCAGTTCATTGTTAATACTGTTCTGTATCTAGGGAGCTCAGATCATAGTTAATACTGTACTGTATCTAGGGAGCTCAGCTCATAGTTAATACTGTACTGTATCTAGAGAGCTCAGCTCATGGTTAATACTGTACTGTATCTAGGGAGCTCAGTTCATTGTTAATACTGTTCTGTATCTAAGGAGCTCAGCTCATGGTTAATACTGTACTGTATCTAGAGAGCTCAGCTCATAGTTAATACTGTACTGTATCTAGAGAGCTCAGCTCATAGTTAATACTGTACTGTATCTAGAGAGCTCAGCTCATGGTTAATACTGTACTGTATCTAGAAAGCTCAGCTCATAGTTAATACTGTACTGTATCTAGGGAGCTCAGCTCATGGTTAATACTGTACTGTATCTAGAGAGCTCAGCTCATGAGTAATGCTGTACTGTATCTAGGGAGTTCAACTCATGGTTAATACTGTACTGTTTGTAGAGAGCTCAGCTCATAGTTAATACTGTACTGTATCTAGGGAGCTCAGCTCATAGTTTATACTGTACTGTATCTAGGGAGCTTAGCTCATGGTTAATACTGTTCTGTATCTAGAGAGCTCAGCTCATGGTTAATACTGTACTTTATCTAGAGAGCTCAGCTCATAGTTAATACTGTACTGTATCTAGAGAGCTCAGCTCATAGTTAATACTGTTCTGTATCTAGAGAGCTCAGCTCATAGTTAATACTGTACTGTATCTAGAGAGCTCAGCTCATGGTTAATACTGTTCTGTATCTAGAGAGCTCAGCTCATGGTTAATACTGTACTGTATCTAGAGAGCTCAGCTCATGGTTAATACTGTTCTGTATCTAGGGAGCTCAGCTCATAGTTAAAACTGTACTGTATCTAGGGAGCTCAGCTCATAGTTAATACTGTACTGTATCTAGGGAGCATAGCTCATAGTTAATACTGTACTGTATCTAGGGAGCTCAGCTCATGGTTAATACTGTACTGTATCTAGGGAGCTCAGCTCATAGTTAATACTGTACTGTATCTAGGGAGCTCAGCTCATAGTTAATACTGTACTGTATCTAGAGAGCTCAGCTCATAGTTAATACTGTTCTGTATCTAGGGAGCTCAGCTCATAGTTAATACTGTACTGTATCTAGGGAGCTCAGCTCATGGTTAATACTGTACTGTATCTAGAGAGCTCAGCTCATGAGTAATGCTGTACTGTATCTAGGGAGCTCAACTCATGGTTAATACTGTACTGTTTGTAGAGAGCTCAGCTCATAGTTAATACTGTACTGTATCTAGGGAGCTCAGCTCATAGTTTATACTGTACTGTATCTAGGGAGCTTAGCTCATGGTTAATACTGTTCTGTATCTAGAGAGCTCAGCTCATGGTTAATACTGTACTTTATCTAGAGAGCTCAGCTCATAGTTAATACTGTACTGTATCTAGAGAGCTCAGCTCATAGTTAATACTGTTCTGTATCTAGAGAGCTCAGCTCATAGTTAATACTGTACTGTATCTAGAGAGCTCAGCTCATGGTTAATACTGTTCTGTATCTAGAGAGCTCAGCTCATGGTTAATACTGTACTGTATCTAGAGAGCTCAGCTCATGGTTAATACTGTTCTGTATCTAGGGAGCTCAGCTCATAGTTAAAACTGTACTGTATCTAGGGAGCTCAGCTCATAGTTAATACTGTACTGTATCTAGGGAGCATAGCTCATAGTTAATACTGTACTGTATCTAGGGAGCTCAGCTCATGGTTAATACTGTACTGTATCTAGGGAGCTCAGCTCATAGTTAATACTGTACTGTATCTAGGGAGCTCAGCTCATAGTTAATACTGTACTGTATCTAGAGAGCTCAGCTCATAGTTAATACTGTACTGTATCTAGGGAGCTCAGCTCATAGTTAATACTGTAGTGTATCTAGGGAGCTCAGCTCATGTTTAATACTGTACTGTATCTAGATAGCTCAGCTCATAGTTTATACTGTACTGTATCTAGGGAGCTTAGCTCATGGTTAATACTGTACTGTATCTAGAGAGCTCAGCTCATGAGTAATGCTGTACTGTATCTAGGGAGCTCAGCTCATGGTTAATACTGTACTGTTTGTAGAGAGCTCAGCTCATGGTTAATGCTGTACTGTATCTAGAGAGCTCAGCTCATGAGTAATGCTGTACTGTATCTAGGGAGCTGAGCTCATGGTTAATACTGTACTGTATCTAGGGAGCTCAGCTCATGGTTAATACTGTACTGTTTGTAGAGAGCTCAGCTCATGGTTAATACTGTACTGTATCTAGGGAGATCAGCTCATAGTTAATACTGTACTGTATCTAGGGAGCTCAGCTCATAGTTAATACTGTACTGTATCTAGAGAGCTCAGCTCATAGTTAATACTGTACTGTATCTAGGGAGCTCAGCTCATAGTTAATACCGTACTGTATCTAGAGAGCTCAGCTCATAGTTAATACTGTACTGTATCTAGAGAGCTCAGCTCATGGTTAATACTGTTCTGTATCTAGGGAGCTCAGCTCATAGTTAATACTGTACTGTATCTAGGGAGCTCAGCTCATAGTTAATACTGTACTGTATCTAGAGAGCTCAGTTCATTGTTAATACTGTTCTGTATCTAGGGAGCTCAGATCATAGTTAATACTGTACTGTATCTAGGGAGCTCAGCTCATAGTTAATACTGTACTGTATCTAGAGAGCTCAGCTCATGGTTAATACTGTACTGTATCTAGGGAGCTCAGTTCATTGTTAATACTGTTCTGTATCTAAGGAGCTCAGCTCATGGTTAATACTGTACTGTATCTAGAGAGCTCAGCTCATGGTTAATACTGTACTGTATCTAGAGAGCTCAGCTCATGGTTAATACTGTACTGTATCTAGAGAGCTCAGCTCATGGGTAATATCTAGAGAGCTCAGCTCATGGTTAATACTGTACTGTATCTAGAGAGCTCAGCTCATAGTTAATACTGTACTGTATCTAGAGAGCTCAGCTCATAGTTAATACTGTACTGTATCTAGAGAGCTCAGCTCATAGTTAATACTGTACTGTATCTAGAGAGCTCAGCTCATAGTTAATACTGTACTGTATCTAGGGAGCTCAGCTCATAGTTAATACTGTACTGTATCTAGAGAGCTCAGCTCATGGTTAATACTGTACTGTATCTAGAGAGCTCAGCTCATGGGTAATATCTAGAGAGCTCAGCTCATGGTTAATACTGTTCTGTATCTAGAGAGCTCAGCTCATGGTTAATACTGTACTGTATCTAGAGAGCTCAGCTCATAGTTAATACTGTACTGTATCTAGAGAGCTCAGCTCATAGTTAATACTGTACTGTATCTAGAGAGCTCAGCTCATGGGTAATATCTAGAGAGCTCAGCTCATGGTTAATACTGTTCTGTATCTAGAGAGCTCAGCTCATGGTTAATACTGTACTGTATCTAGAGAGCTCAGCTCATAGTTAATACTGTACTATATCTAGGGAGCTCAGCTCATAGTTAATACTGTACTGTATCTAGGGAGCTCAGCTCATAGTTAATACTGTACTGTATCTAGAGAGCTCAGCTCATAGTTAATACTGTACTGTATCTAGGGAGCTCAGCTCATAGTTAATACTGTACTGTATCTAGAGAGCTCAGCTCATAGTTAATACTGTACTGTATCTAGAGAGCTCAGCTCATAGTTAATACTGTACTGTATCTAGGGAGCTCAGCTCATAGTTAATACTGTACTGTACCTAGAGAGCTCAGTTCATTGTTAATACTGTTCTGTATCTAGGGAGCTCAGATCATAGTTAATACTGTACTGTATCTAGAGAGCTCAGCTCATAGTTAATACTGTACTGTATCTAGGGAGCTCAGCTCATAGTTAATACTGTACTGTATCTAGGGAGCTCAGCTCATGTTTAATACTGTACTGTATCTAGATAGCTCAGCTCATAGTTTATACTGTACTGTATCTAGGGAGCTTAGCTCATGGTTAATACTGTACTGTATCTAGAGAGCTCAGCTCATGAGTAATGCTGTACTGTATCTAGGGAGCTCAGCTCATGGTTAATACTGTACTGTTTGTAGAGAGCTCAGCTCATGGTTAATGCTGTACTGTATCTAGAGAGCTCAGCTCATGAGTAATGCTGTACTGTATCTAGGGAGCTCAGCTCATGGTTAATACTGTACTGTATCTAGGGAGCTCAGCTCATGGTTAATACTGTACTGTTTGTAGAGAGCTCAGCTCATGGTTAATACTGTACTGTATCTAGGGAGATCAGCTCATAGTTAATACTGTACTGTATCTAGGGAGCTCAGCTCATAGTTAATACTGTACTGTATCTAGAGAGCTCAGCTCATAGTTAATACTGTACTGTATCTAGAGAGCTCAGCTCATGGTTAATACTGTTCTGTATCTAGGGAGCTCAGCTCATAGTTAATACTGTACTGTATCTAGGGAGCTCAGCTCATAGTTAATACTGTACTGTATCTAGGGAGCTCAGCTCATGGTTAATACTGTACTGTATCTAGGGAGCTCAGCTCATAGTTAATACTGTACTGTATCTAGGGAGCTCAGCTCATAGTTAATACTGTACTGTATCTAGAGAGCTCAGCTCATAGTTAATACTGTACTGTATCTAGAGAGCTCAGCTCATAGTTAATACTGTACTGTATCTAGGGAGCTCAGCTCATAGTTAATACTGTACTGTATCTAGAGAGCTCAGCTCATAGTTAATACTGTACTGTATCTAGAGAGCTCAGCTCATAGTTAATACTGTACTGTATCTAGAGAGCTCAGCTCATGGTTAATACTGTACTGTATCTACAGAGCTCAGCTCATGGTTAATACTGTACTGTATCTAGAGAGCTCAGCTCATAGTTAATACTGTACTGTATCTAGAGAGCTCAGCTCATAGTTAATACTGTACTGTATCTAGAGAGCTCAGCTCATAGTTAATACTGTACTGTATCTATGGAGCTCAGCTCATAGTTAATACTGTACTGTATCTAGAGAGCTCAGCTCATAGTTAATACTGTACTGTATCTAGAGAGCTCAGCTCATAGTTAATACTGTACTGTATCTAGAGAGCTCAGCTCATGGTTAATACTGTACTGTATCTAGAAAGCTCAGCTCATAGTTAATACTGTACTGTATCTAGGGAGCTCAGCTCATGGTTAATACTGTACTGTATCTAGAGAGCTCAGCTCATGAGTAATGCTGTACTGTATCTAGGGAGCTCAACTCATGGTTAATACTGTACTGTTTGTAGAGAGCTCAGCTCATAGTTAATACTGTACTGTATCTAGGGAGCTCAGCTCATAGTTTATACTGTACTGTATCTAGGGAGCTTAGCTCATGGTTAATACTGTTCTGTATCTAGAGAGCTCAGCTCATGGTTAATACTGTACTTTATCTAGAGAGCTCAGCTCATAGTTAATACTGTACTGTATCTAGAGAGCTCAGCTCATAGTTAATACTGTTCTGTATCTAGAGAGCTCAGCTCATAGTTAATACTGTACTGTATCTAGAGAGCTCAGCTCATGGTTAATACTGTTCTGTATCTAGAGAGCTCAGCTCATGGTTAATACTGTACTGTATCTAGAGAGCTCAGCTCATGGTTAATACTGTTCTGTATCTAGGGAGCTCAGCTCATAGTTAAAACTGTACTGTATCTAGGGAGCTCAGCTCATAGTTAATACTGTACTGTATCTAGGGAGCATAGCTCATAGTTAATACTGTACTGTATCTAGGGAGCTCAGCTCATGGTTAATACTGTACTGTATCTAGGGAGCTCAGCTCATAGTTAATACTGTACTGTATCTAGGGAGCTCAGCTCATAGTTAATACTGTACTGTATCTAGAGAGCTCAGCTCATAGTTAATACTGTTCTGTATCTAGGGAGCTCAGCTCATAGTTAATACTGTACTGTATCTAGGGAGCTCAGCTCATGGTTAATACTGTACTGTATCTAGAGAGCTCAGCTCATGAGTAATGCTGTACTGTATCTAGGGAGCTCAACTCATGGTTAATACTGTACTGTTTGTAGAGAGCTCAGCTCATAGTTAATACTGTACTGTATCTAGGGAGCTCAGCTCATAGTTTATACTGTACTGTATCTAGGGAGCTTAGCTCATGGTTAATACTGTTCTGTATCTAGAGAGCTCAGCTCATGGTTAATACTGTACTTTATCTAGAGAGCTCAGCTCATAGTTAATACTGTACTGTATCTAGAGAGCTCAGCTCATAGTTAATACTGTTCTGTATCTAGAGAGCTCAGCTCATAGTTAATACTGTACTGTATCTAGAGAGCTCAGCTCATGGTTAATACTGTTCTGTATCTAGAGAGCTCAGCTCATGGTTAATACTGTACTGTATCTAGAGAGCTCAGCTCATGGTTAATACTGTTCTGTATCTAGGGAGCTCAGCTCATAGTTAAAACTGTACTGTATCTAGGGAGCTCAGCTCATAGTTAATACTGTACTGTATCTAGGGAGCATAGCTCATAGTTAATACTGTACTGTATCTAGGGAGCTCAGCTCATGGTTAATACTGTACTGTATCTAGGGAGCTCAGCTCATAGTTAATACTGTACTGTATCTAGGGAGCATAGCTCATAGTTAATACTGTACTGTATCTAGGGAGCTCAGCTCATGGTTAATACTGTACTGTATCTAGGGAGCTCAGCTCATAGTTAATACTGTACTGTATCTAGGGAGCTTAGCTCATGGTTAATACTGTTCTGTATCTAGAGAGCTCAGCTCATGGTTAATACTGTACTTTATCTAGAGAGCTCAGCTCATAGTTAATAATGTACTGTATCTAGAGAGCTCAGCTCATAGTTAATACTGTTCTGTATCTAGAGAGCTCACCTCATAGTTAATACTGTACTGTATCTAGAGAGCTCAGCTCATGGTTAATACTGTTCTGTATCTAGAGAGCTCAGCTCATGGTTAATACTGTACTGTATCTAGAGAGCTCAGCTCATGGTTAATACTGTTCTGTATCTAGGGAGCTCAGCTCATAGTTAAAACTGTACTGTATCTAGGGAGCTCAGCTCATAGTTAATACTGTACTGTATCTAGGGAGCATAGCTCATAGTTAATACTGTACTGTATCTAGGGAGCTCAGCTCATGGTTAATACTGTACTGTATCTAGGGAGCTCAGCTCATAGTTAATACTGTACTGTATCTAGGGAGCTCAGCTCATAGTTAATACTGTACTGTATCTAGAGAGCTCAGCTCATAGTTAATACTGTTCTGTATCTAGGGAGCTCAGCTCATAGTTAATACTGTACTGTATCTAGGGAGCTCAGCTCATAGTTAATACTGTACTGTATCTAGGGAGCTCAGCTCATGGTTAATACTGTACTGTATCTAGGGAGCTCAGCTCATAGTTAATACTGTACTGTATCTAGGGAGCTCAGCTCATAGTTAATACTGTACTGTATCTAGAGAGCTCAGCTCATAGTTAATACTGTACTGTATCTAGAGAGCTCAGCTCATAGTTAATACTGTACTGTATCTAGGGAGCTCAGCTCATAGTTAATACTGTACTGTATCTAGAGAGCTCAGCTCATAGTTAATACTGTACTGTATCTCGAGAGCTCAGCTCATAGTTAATACTGTACTGTATCTAGAGAGCTCAGCTCATGGTTAATACTGTACTGTATCTACAGAGCTCAGCTCATGGTTAATACTGTACTGTATCTAGAGAGCTCAGCTCATAGTTAATACTGTACTGTATCTAGAGAGCTCAGCTCATAGTTAATACTGTACTGTATCTAGAGAGCTCAGCTCATAGTTAATACTGTACTGTATCTATGGAGCTCAGCTCATAGTTAATACTGTACTGTATCTAGAGAGCTCAGCTCATAGTTAATACTGTACTGTATCTAGAGAGCTCAGCTCATAGTTAATACTGTACTGTATCTAGAGAGCTCAGCTCATGGTTAATACTGTACTGTATCTAGAGAGCTCAGCTCATAGTTAATACTGTACTGTATCTAGGGAGCTCAGCTCATGGTTAATACTGTACTGTATCTAGAGAGCTCAGCTCATGAGTAATGCTGTACTGTATCTAGGGAGCTCAACTCATGGTTAATACTGTACTGTTTGTAGAGAGCTCAGCTCATAGTTAATACTGTACTGTATCTAGGGAGCTCAGCTCATAGTTTATACTGTACTGTATCTAGGGAGCTTAGCTAATGGTTAATACTGTTCTGTATCTAGAGAGCTCAGCTCATGGTTAATACTGTACTGTATCTAGAGAGCTCAGCTCATAGTTAATACTGTACTGTATCTAGAGAGCTCAGCTCATAGTTAATACTGTTCTGTATCTAGAGAGCTCAGCTCATAGTTAATACTGTACTGTATCTAGAGAGCTCAGCTCATGGTTAATACTGTTCTGTATCTAGAGAGCTCAGCTCATGGTTAATACTGTACTGTATCTAGAGAGCTCAGCTCATGGTTAATACTGTTCTGTATCTAGGGAGCTCAGCTCATAGTTAAAACTGTACTGTATCTAGGGAGCTCAGCTCATAGTTAATACTGTACTGTATCTAGGGAGCTCAGCTCATAGTTAATACTGTAGTGTATCTAGGGAGCTCAGCTCATGTTTAATACTGTACTGTATCTAGATAGCTCAGCTCATAGTTTATACTGTACTGTATCTAGGGAGCTTAGCTCATGGTTAATACTGTACTGTATCTAGAGAGCTCAGCTCATGAGTAATGCTGTACTGTATCTAGGGAGCTCAGCTCATGGTTAATACTGTACTGTTTGTAGAGAGCTCAGCTCATGGTTAATGCTGTACTGTATCTAGAGAGCTCAGCTCATGAGTAATGCTGTACTGTATCTAGGGAGCTGAGCTCATGGTTAATACTGTACTGTATCTAGGGAGCTCAGCTCATGGTTAATACTGTACTGTTTGTAGAGAGCTCAGCTCATGGTTAATACTGTACTGTATCTAGGGAGATCAGCTCATAGTTAATACTGTACTGTATCTAGGGAGCTCAGCTCATAGTTAATACTGTACTGTATCTAGAGAGCTCAGCTCATAGTTAATACTGTACTGTATCTAGGGAGCTCAGCTCATAGTTAATACCGTACTGTATCTAGAGAGCTCAGCTCATAGTTAATACTGTACTGTATCTAGAGAGCTCAGCTCATGGTTAATACTGTTCTGTATCTAGGGAGCTCAGC
The DNA here is from genome assembly GCF_965601325.2 of Salmo salar. Lineage (NCBI taxonomy): Eukaryota > Metazoa > Chordata > Actinopteri > Salmoniformes > Salmonidae > Salmo > Salmo salar. Next base: position 85,524,451 of record NC_138293.1, on the reverse strand, counting down.
TCATAGTTAATACTGTACTGTATCTAGGGAGCTCAGCTCATAGTTAATACTGTACTGTATCTAGAGAGCTCAGTTCATTGTTAATACTGTTCTGTATCTAGGGAGCTCAGATCATAGTTAATACTGTACTGTATCTAGGGAGCTCAGCTCATAGTTAATACTGTACTGTATCTAGAGAGCTCAGCTCATGGTTAATACTGTACTGTATCTAGGGAGCTCAGTTCATTGTTAATACTGTTCTGTATCTAAGGAGCTCAGCTCATGGTTAATACTGTACTGTATCTAGAGAGCTCAGCTCATGGTTAATACTGTACTGTATCTAGAGAGCTCAGCTCATGGTTAATACTGTACTGTATCTAGAGAGCTCAGCTCATGGGTAATATCTAGAGAGCTCAGCTCATGGTTAATACTGTACTGTATCTAGAGAGCTCAGCTCATAGTTAATACTGTACTGTATCTAGAGAGCTCAGCTCATAGTTAATACTGTACTGTATCTAGAGAGCTCAGCTCATAGTTAATACTGTACTGTATCTAGAGAGCTCAGCTCATAGTTAATACTGTACTGTATCTAGGGAGCTCAGCTCATAGTTAATACTGTACTGTATCTAGAGAGCTCAGCTCATGGTTAATACTGTACTGTATCTAGAGAGCTCAGCTCATGGGTAATATCTAGAGAGCTCAGCTCATGGTTAATACTGTTCTGTATCTAGAGAGCTCAGCTCATGGTTAATACTGTACTGTATCTAGAGAGCTCAGCTCATAGTTAATACTGTACTGTATCTAGAGAGCTCAGCTCATAGTTAATACTGTACTGTATCTAGAGAGCTCAGCTCATGGGTAATATCTAGAGAGCTCAGCTCATGGTTAATACTGTTCTGTATCTAGAGAGCTCAGCTCATAGTTAATACTGTACTATATCTAGGGAGCTCAGCTCATAGTTAATACTGTACTGTATCTAGGGAGCTCAGCTCATAGTTAATACTGTACTGTATCTAGAGAGCTCAGCTCATAGTTAATACTGTACTGTATCTAGGGAGCTCAGCTCATAGTTAATACTGTACTGTATCTAGGGAGCTCAGCTCATAGTTAATACTGTACTGTATCTAGAGAGCTCAGCTCATAGTTAATACTGTACTGTATCTAGGGAGCTCAGCTCATAGTTAATACTGTACTGTACCTAGAGAGCTCAGTTCATTGTTAATACTGTTCTGTATCTAGGGAGCTCAGATCATAGTTAATACTGTACTGTATCTAGAGAGCTCAGCTCATAGTTAATACTGTACTGTATCTAGGGAGCTCAGCTCATAGTTAATACTGTACTGTATCTAGGGAGCTCAGCTCATGTTTAATACTGTACTGTATCTAGATAGCTCAGCTCATAGTTTATACTGTACTGTATCTAGGGAGCTTAGCTCATGGTTAATACTGTACTGTATCTAGAGAGCTCAGCTCATGAGTAATGCTGTACTGTATCTAGGGAGCTCAGCTCATGGTTAATACTGTACTGTTTGTAGAGAGCTCAGCTCATGGTTAATGCTGTACTGTATCTAGAGAGCTCAGCTCATGAGTAATGCTGTACTGTATCTAGGGAGCTCAGCTCATGGTTAATACTGTACTGTATCTAGGGAGCTCAGCTCATGGTTAATACTGTACTGTTTGTAGAGAGCTCAGCTCATGGTTAATACTGTACTGTATCTAGGGAGATCAGCTCATAGTTAATACTGTACTGTATCTAGGGAGCTCAGCTCATAGTTAATACTGTACTGTATCTAGAGAGCTCAGCTCATAGTTAATACTGTACTGTATCTAGGGAGCTCAGCTCATAGTTAATACTGTACTGTATCTAGAGAGCTCAGCTCATAGTTAATACTGTACTGTATCTAGAGAGCTCAGCTCATGGTTAATACTGTTCTGTATCTAGGGAGCTCAGCTCATAGTTAATACTGTACTGTATCTAGAGAGCTCAGCTCATGGGGTGGTATATATGAGATAGTGGTCTCTGGGGCATACTGGATGGGCCTGTTCAGCAGTGTGTAAAAACTGTCCTTGTTCTTTACAGTTTGTCTCTGTGTTCAGACTCTCTCGTTCTCTCTCATAGAACTCTCTTACAATTTGGTCTCCTTTAGCATTTGGGATCTTAATCCTCTAATGCCCCCCTCTCCTCTCCTCTCCCTCCTCTCCTCTCCTCTCCTCTCCTCCCTCTCCTCTCCTCTCCTCTCCTCTCCTCTCCTCTCCCTCCTCCCTCCCTCCTCTCCTCTCCTCTCCTCTCCTCTCCTCTCCTCTCCTCTCTTCCTCCTCTCTCTCTTCTCATCCTTATCCTCTCAACTTATCCTCCTCTTCCTCTCCTCTCCTCTCTTCCTCCTCTCTCTTCTTCTCACCCTTATCCTCTCAACTTATCCTCCTCTTCCACTCCTCTCCTCCTCTTGGCTCTTGGCTCCGTCAGGCTGGCACCCCATGTGTCTGAGACGGCAGGAGGGAAGAGGAGGAGGAGTGGGAAAAGGAGGGGAAAGAAGGGTGGGAATAGAGGGGTCCTCTGGCCCTGGGCCCATCGCTGTTGGCTTCCACTTAATCTGGATTGTAAAACAAGGAAAAATGCTATTTTAGGGTTAGGGTTACATTTAGTGTTAGGGTTAAAATTAAGGATAGGGTTAGGGGTTATGGTTAGGTTAAGGGTTAAGTTTAAGTTTAGGGTTAGGGTTAATAGGATTTGGGATGGGAATCAATGACTTGGTCCCCATGAAGATAGAAGAACATAACATGCATGTGTTTGTGAATGAGAGTCAGTGTGTGAATGCGTGTGTTGGTGTCCCCCACTACTCTCCTATGCTCTTAGGCTCAGGCCTCTGCCTTTCGCACAGAACATGTAGGTCTGTCTGTCTGTCTCGCTGTCTGTCTCTCTCTGAGCCCCAGCTTAGCTTCAGAGCACCACAGCCACATGTTGGCCCCATATACAGGGAACCCCCTACCATACTACCACACTACCAGACTACCATACTACCATACTACCATGCTACCACGCTACCAGACTACCATACTACCACGCTACCACGCTACCAGACTACCATACTACCACGCTACCAGACTACCATACTACCACACTACCAGACTACCACACTACCAGACTACCACACTACCAGACTACCACACTATCAGACTACTATACTACCACGCTACCAGACTACCGCGCTACCAGACTACCACACTACCAGACTACCACACTACCAGACTACCAGACTACCAGACTACCACACTACCACACTACCAGACTACCAGACTACCACACTACCAGACTACCACACTACCAGACTACCACACTACCAGACTACCACAATACCACAATACCACAATACCACACTACCAGACTACCACACTACCAGACTACTACAATACCACAATACCACACTACCAGACTACCACACTACCAGACTACCACCAACAACATGGTACGTGTGTTTTTGTTGGTTCAGTTGTAACCCAGTGTAGGTCGACCACAGCTCAGAAGTCCATTGGACTCTATACACATTTTTCTTTGTTATCACACACACACACACACACTCATACATGCGCACACACACACACACTCACACTCACACACAGACACACACACACACACACATGCGTAAACACACACTCATATTCCATATTCTCCATATTCTCACAAGCACACCTTTGTATTAGTGCTAAATGGTTTGGTCTGATGGGATCTCTCATTGAGACTCATTATATTCCTATTGGGTATTATTAGTTCTTATTAGAAGTGTGAGCCAAGGAAAAGCTGAGCAGAGCAGAGAGCTAAGGATTAGATTTAGAGAGAGGCAGAGTTCTGGCACTATCAGGTCCGTTTAAACTTAAACATGGCTGAAGACATGGGCTGTGTCCCAAAGTGCACCCCATTCTCTTCATACAGCACCACTTTTCACCAGAGCTCATGGGCCATGATCAAAAGGAGTGCACTATAAAGGGAACTGGGTGCCATTTGGGATGAAGCCATGCAGTGCACTACAGTCACTTACTGCTAGCTGGTAAATCCCTTCAGGGTGCACGGACTACCCAGAACTAGCCTGGAAATCATTCAACAACAAACATGAAACGGAGTGTGATGCAGTCTGACTAACTCAGGCTAATTCAGGCCTAGCCTGGTTCCCAGATATGTGTGTGCTTTTAGTCAACGACTAAATCAACTATCGTTGCTATTCCATACATGTATTTAGTGTTGCTTAGTTTATTTTCTTCCCTTATGGAAATGTGTCTGGCATCAAACAAGCAGGCATTACATGCCTCTCCAGTGGCAGTGGACTAGAGGTCTTCTCGGGTCTCAGGTATTCAGGTTGGGGTGGACCAGTCAAGACCTCTACAGTGGACTAGAGGTCTTCTCGGGTCTCAGGTATTCAGGTTGGGGTTGAACCAGTCAAGACCTCTACAGTGGACTAGAGGTCTTCTCGGGTGTCAGGTATTCAGGTTGGGGTGGACCAGTCAAGACCTCTACAGTGGACTAGAGGTCTTCTCGGGTCTCAGGTATTCAGGTTGGGGTGGACCAGTCAAGACCTCTACAGTGGACTAGAGGTCTTCTCGGGTGTCAGGTATTCAGGTTGGGGTGGACCAGTCAAGACCTCTACACTGGACTAGAGGTCTTCTCGGGTCTCAGGTATTCAGGTTGGGGTGGACCAGTCAAGACCTCTACAGTGGACTAGAGGTCTTCTCAGGTCTCAGGTATTCGGGTTGGGGTGGACCAGTCAAGACCGCTACAGTGGACTAGAGGTCTTCTCGGGTCTCAGGTATTCAGGTTGGGGTGGACCAGTCAAGACCTCTACAGTGGACTAAAGGTCTTCTCGGGTCTCAGGTATTCAGGTTGGGGTGGACCAGTCAAGACCTCTACAGTGGACTAGAGGTCTTCTCGGGTCTCAGGTATTCGGGTTGGGGTGGACCAGTCAAGACCTCTACAGTGGACTATGACGATAGAATAAAAGGACTAAAGCACCGAGCTGCTATTCTCAGCTAGCTAGCAGTTAGGCCCCACAATGTAAATGTTAATTCAGGACATTAAACACACAGACACCTACTGTAATATTCATGCCCTTATAGGAACTTGAACTTGAGGAGGAAGTACAGACTAATGCCCTGTCAAACACAGAATGCAGTCGTGAAGCCACACATACAGTACATTCCCTCTTATCAACATGTACAGCTGAAGTGGGAAGTTTACATACACTTAGGTTGGAGTCATTACAACTTTGTGAATAGGGAATTTTTACTAGGATTAAATGTCAGGAATTGTGAAAAACTGAGTTTAAATGTATTTGGCTAAGGTGTATGTAAACTTCTGACTTCAACTGTATTTGCATGCAAATACAGCTACAGTTGAAGTCAGAAGTTTACATACACCTTAGCCGAATACATTTAAACTCAGTTTTTCACAATTCCTGACATTTAATCCTAGTAAAAATTCCCTGTTTTAGGTCAGTTAGGATCACCACTTTATTTTAAGAATGTGAAATGTCAGAATAATAGTAGAGAGAATGATTTATTTAAGCTTTTATTTCTTTCATCACATTCCCAGTGGGTCAGAAGTTTACATACACTCAATTAGTATTTGGTAGCATTGCCTTTAAATTGTTTAACTTGGGTCAAATGTTTCGGGTAGCCTTCCCCAAGCTTCCCACAATAAGTTGGGTGAATTTTGGCCCATTCCTCCTGACAGAGCTGGTGTAACTGAGTCAGGTTTGTAGGCCTCCTTGCTCACACACACTTTTTCAGTTCTGGGCACACATTTTCTGTAGGATTGAGGTCAGGGCTTTGTGATGGCCACTCCAATACCTTGACTTTGTTGTCCTTAAGCCATTTTGCCACAACTTTGGAAGTATGCTTGGGGTCATTGTCCATTTGAAAGACCCATTTGCGACCAAGCTTTAACTTCCTGACTGATGTCTTGAGATGTTGCTTCAATATATCCACATAATTTTCCTCCCTCATTATGCCATCTATTTTGTGAAGTGCACCAGTCCCTCCTGCAGCAAAGCACCCCCACAACATGATGCTGCCACCCCTGTCCTTCACGGTCGGGAAGGACAGGGGTGCCTCCCCCTTTTTCCTCCAAACATAACGATGGTCATTATGGCCAAACAGTTCTATTTTTGTTTCATCAGACCAGAGGGCATTTCTCAAAAAAGTACGATCTTTGTCCCCATGTGCAGTTGCAAACCGTAGACTGGCTTTTTGATGGCGGTTTTGGAGCAGTGGCTTCTTCCTTGCTGAGCGGCCTTTCAGGTTATGTCGATATGGGACTTGTTTTACTGTGGATATAGATACTTTTGTACCTGTGTCCTCCAGCATCTTCACAAGGTCCTTTGCTGTTGTTCTGAGATTGATTTGCACTTTTCGCACTAAAGTACGTTCATCTCTAGGAGACAGAACGCGTCTCCTCCCTGAGTGGTATGACTGCTGCATGGTCCCATGGTGTTTATACTTGCGTACTATTGTTTGTACAGATGAACGTGGTACCTTCAGGCGAAATTGCTCCCAAGGATGAACCAGACTTGTGGATGTCTACAATTATTTTTCTGAGGTCTTCTTTTGATTTTCCCATGATGTCAAGCAAAGAGGCACTGAGTTTGAAGGTAGGCCTTGAAGTACATCCACAGGTACACCTCCAATTGACTCAAATGATGTCAATTAGCCTATCAGAAGCTTCTAAAGCCATGAAATCAAGCTGTTTAAAGTCACAGTCAACTTAGTGTATGTAAACTTCTGACCCACTGGAATTGTGATACAGTGGATTATAAGTGAAATAATCTGTCTGTAAACAATTGTTGGAAAAATAACTTGTGTCATGCACACAGTAGATGTCCTAACCAACTTGCCAAAATTATAGTTTGTTAACAAGAAATTTGTGGAGTGGTTGAAAAACGAGTTTTAATGACTCCAACCTAAGTGTATGTAAACTTCCGACTTCAACTGTACATACACATGTACACACATGGCAGTATGCATACTCAGTGTATATTCGGTAGGCCTCTTCTTATATATGACCTTAGCAAGCACGCACTCGCTCAAACACAGTCGCACATACACACACACACACACACACTCAAACCGTTTGTCAACAGCTGCGAGAGTTGACGTTAACCGTTCTTTGGGCTGCTGTACGGATTGCTTGATAAATCATTCAACAATTTTTTTCTCTATTGTGCTATTTGGGAGTGACGCCCGACACACACACACACACACACACACACACACACACACACACACACTCTGGTCGGTCACAGAGTTCAGTCAATCTGTCCAGCAGACATCAGCTGTTTGTGGAGGACTCCTCGCCTTGTTTTCCTGGGAATGTGTGTGTGTGTGTGTGTGTGTGTGTGTGTGTGTGTGTGTGTGTCTGTCTGTCTGTCTGTCTGTCTGTCTGTCTGTCTGTCTGTCTGTCTGTCTGTCTGTCTGTCTGTCTGTCTGTCTGTCTGTCTGTCTGTCTGTCTGTCTGTCTGTCTGTCTGTCTGTCTGTCTGTCTGTCTGTCTGTCTGTCTGTCTGTCTGTCTGTCTGTCTGTCTGTGTGTGTGTGTGTGTGTGTGTGTCTGTCTGTCTCTCTGGGTGTGTGTGTCTGTCTATCTGGGTGTGTGTGTGTGCGTGCGTGCGTGAGACCTGCGTCTTTGTGTGCATGTAATTGCTCTGTCTTGGGTTGTGTGCCAGCAGCTTGGGACTGCAGTGATGGAAAGCTCTTGGATAGTGTGTGTTTGCTTGCCTGTGTGTGTGTGTGTTTCGGTGCGTGCATTCATTTGTGTGGTGTGCACACGTTTCCATGCTCTCAGTAATGACTGTGAGAGTAAATTAATGGTGATGTAAAGGGGATTGTAGACTCAGACCAGTGGAATCAGCAACAACAGCACCACTGGTTTAGTTTAGGAACACTTCTCCAGGAGTCAGGGAAATTAACATCAACTAAGTCTAAGTATGTTTCTCTGTCTGACTTTGTGTGTGTGTGTGTGTGCGTGTCTGTCTGTACAATCTATCTTCTGTCTCTCTTTCTGTCTGTCTGTCTGTATCTTTATTTTTCTTTCTGATGCTTTGTTGGTCTGTCTCTCTGGTCAGTTGGTCTGTCTCTCTGGTCAGTTGGTCTGTCTCTCTGGTCAGTTGGTCTGTCTCTCTGGTCAGTTGGTCTGTCTCTCTGGTCAGTTGGTCTGTCTCTCTGGTCAGTTGTCAGTTGGTCTGTCTCTCTGGTCAGTTGTCAGTTGGTATGTCTCTCTGGTCAGTTGGTCTGTCTCTCTGGTCAGTTGTCAGTTGGTCTGTCTCTCTGGTCAGTTGTCAGTTGGTATGTCTCTCTGGTCAGTTGGTCTGTCTCTCTGGTCAGTTGTCAGTTGGTCTGTCTCTCTGGTCAGTTGGTCTGTCACTCTGGTCAGTTGTCAGTTGGTCTGTCTCTCTGGTCAGTTGGTCTGTCACTCTGGTCAGTTGGTCTGTCTCTCTGGTCAGTTGTCAGTTGTTCTGTCTCTCTGGTCAGTTGTCAGTTGGTCTGTCTCTCTGGTCAGTTGGTCTGTCTCTCTGGTCAGTTGTCAGTTGGTCTGTCTCTCTGGTCAGTTGGTCTGTCTCTCTGGTCAGTTGTCAGTTGGTCTGTCTCTCTGGTCAGTTGTCAGTTGGTCTGTCGCTCTGGTCAGTTGGTCTGTCTCTCTGGTCAGTTATCAGTTGGTCTGTCTGTCTGTCTGTCTGTCTGTCTGTCTGTCTGTCTGTCTGTCTGTCTGTCTGTCTGTCTGTCTGTCTGTCTGTCTGTCTGTCTGTCTGTCTGTCTGTCTGTCTGTCTGTCTGTCAGCAGTTGTCCCACATCAGAGTGGTCTAAATCCTGTACACCTACAGGGTTGTAAAGGAAAGAATGTCTCTCTCTCTCTCAGGCTAATCCCACTGATGATTTTCAGCCTCAGCGAAATAACGCCTATTTTCTCTTTTCCTCATCCCTCCTCTCTCCCTTCCCCTTTTCATCCTTCTGCTGTCTGTCTCTCTCTTTCTTTATTCCCCTCTCTCTGTCTCTTTCCCTTCCTCTTCTCTCTTTCATCGGGTCTGTACATGGGGTCTGCAGAATGCTTTATGTGCATAAATTAGATTTTAAATTCTCTCTCTCTCTCTCTCTCTCTCTAGGGTACAGCCTCTGTTCTCCAGCGTAGGTCTGACAATGAGGAGTACGTCGAGGTTGGTCGTCTGGGGCCATCAGACTACTTTGGTGAGTGGATAACGTTACACACACACACACACCCACACACACATTCTTAGGCTAATGCTACATTACGGACCCTTCTCTCTCATTACGGACCCTGTTCAACACAGACAAGGAACTGTTAGGAACCTGTTCAACACAGACAAGGAACTGTTAGGAACCTGTTCAACACAGACAAGGAACTGTTAGGAACCTGTTCAACACAGACAAGGAACTGTTAGGAACCTGTTCAACACACACCAGGAACTGTTAGGAACCTGTTCAACACAGACAAGGAACTGTTAGGAACCTGTTCAACACACACCAGGAACTGTTAGGAACCTGTTCAACACACACCAGGAACTGTTAGGAACCTGTTCAACACACACCAGAAACTGTTAGGAACCTGTTCAACACACACCAGGAACTGTTAGGAACCTGTTCAACACACACCAGGAACTGTTAGGAACCTGTTCAACACACACCAGGAACTGTTAGGAACCTGTTCAACACACACCAGAAACTGTTAGGAACCTGTTCAACACAGACAAGGAACTGTTAGGAACCTGTTCAACACAGACAAGGAACTGTTAGGAACCTGTTCAACACAGACAAGGAACTGTTAGGAACCTGTTCAACACACACCAGGAACTGTTAGGAACCTGTTCAACACAGACAAGGAACTGTTAGGAACCTGTTCAACACACACCAGGAACTGTTAGGAACCTGTTCAACACACACCAGGAACTGTTAGGAACCTGTTCAACACACACCAGAAACTGTTAGGAACCTGTTCAACACACACCAGGAACTGTTAGGAACCTGTTCAACACACACCAGGAACTGTTAGGAACCTGTTCAACACACACCAGAAACTGTTAGGAACCTGTTCAACGCACACCAGAAACTGTTAGGAACCTGTTCAACACACACCAGGAACTGTTAGGAACCTGTTCAACACACACCAGGAACTGTTAGGAACCTGTTCAACACACACCAGGAACTGTTAGGAACCTGTTCAACACACACCAGGAACTGTTAGGAACCTGTTCAACACACACCAGGAACTGTTAGGAACCTGTTCAACACACACCAGGAACTGTTAGAAACCTGTTCAACACACACCAGGAACTGTTAGGAACCTGTTCAACACACACCAGGAACTGTTAGAAACCTGTTCAACACACACCAGGATCTGAATAAAACACAAGGACCTGAAAGGACACAACCTTATAGGGACCCCAACATTACAGTGAGGGAAAAAAAGTATTTGATCCCCTGCTGATTTTGTACGTTTGCCCACTGACAAAGAAATGATCAGTCTATAATTTTAATGGTAGGTTTATTGAGAGAGTGAGAGACAGAATAACAACAGAAAAATCCAGAAAAACGCATGTCAAAAATGTTATAAAATGATTTGCATTTTAATGAGGGAAATGAGTATTTGACCCCTCTGCAAAACATGACTTAGTATTTGGTGGCAAAACCCTTGTTGGCAATCACAGAGGTCAGACGTTTCTTGTAGTTGGCCACCAGGTTTGCACACATCTCAGGAGGGATTTTGTCCCACACCTCTTGGCAGATCTTCTCCAAGTCATTAAGGTTTTGAGGCTGACGTTTGGCAACTCGAACCTTCAGCTCCCTCCACAGATTTTCTATGGGATTAAGGCCTGGAGACTGGCTAGGCCACTCCAGGACCTTAATGTGCTTCTTCTTGAGCCACTCCTTTGTTGCCTTGGCCATGTGTTTTGGGTCATTGTCATGCTGGAATACCCATCCACGACCCATTTTCAATGCCCTGGCTGAGGGAAGGAGGTTCTCACCCAAGATTTGACGGTACATGGCCCCGTCCATCGTCCCTTTGATGCAGTGAAGTTGTCCTGTCCCCTTAGCAGAAAAACACCCCCAAAGCATAATGTTTCCACCTCCATGTTTGACGGTGGAGATGGTGTTCTTGGGGTCATAGGCAGCATTCCTCCTCCTCCAAACACGGCGAGTTGAGTTGATGCCAAAGAGCTCCATTTTGGTCTCATCTGACCACAACACTTTCACCCAGTTGTCCTCTGAATCATTCAGATGTTCATTGGCAAACTTCAGACGGGCATGTATATGTGCTTTCTTGAGCAGGGGGACCTTGCGGGCGCTGCAGGATTTCAGTCCTTCACGGCGTAGTGTGTTACCAATTGTTTTCTTGGTGACTATGGTCCCAGCTGCCTTGAGATCATTGACAAGATGCTCCCGTGTAGTTCTGGGCTGATTCCTCACCGTTCTCATGATCATTGCAACTCCACGAGGTGAGATCTTGCATGGAGCCCCAGGCCGAGGGAGATTGACAGTTCTTTTGTGTTTCTTCCATTTGCGAATAATTGCACCAACTGTTGCCACCTTCTCACCAAGCTGCTTGGCGATGGTCTTGTAGCCCATTCCAGCCTTGTGTAGGTCTACAATCTTGTCCCTGACATCCTTGGAGAGCTCTTTGGTCTTGGCCATGGTGGAGAGTTTGGAATCTGATTGATTGATTGCTTCTGTGGACAGGTGTCTTTTATACAGGTAACAAACTGAGATTAGGAGCACTCCCTTTAAGAGTGTGCTCCTAATCTCAGCTCGTTACCTGTATAAAGACACCTGGGAGCCAGAAACCTTTCTGATTGAGAAGGGGTCAAATACTTATTTCCTTCATTAAAATGCAAATCAATTTATAACATTTTGACATGCGTTTTTCTGGATTTTGTTGTTGTTATTCTGTCTCTCACTGTTCAAATAAACCTACCATTAAAATTATAGACTGATCATTTCTTTGTCAGTGGGCAAACGTACGAAATCAGCAGGGGATCAAATACTTTTCCCCCTCACTGTATATGTCATCATCATCATTAATAATGACCGTCATGAAAGTCAACAGAATGACCCCTGACCTCTGACCACACCTTGTCCTCCAGGTGAGATCGCCCTGCTGCTGAACAGGCCGCGGGCGGCCACAGTGGTGGCCCGGGGACCCCTGAAGTGTGTGAAGCTGGACCGGCCCCGCTTCGAACGGGTCCTGGGGCCCTGCTCGGAGATCCTAAAGAGGAACATCCAGAGATACAACAGCTTCATCTCTCTCACCGTGTGAGGGGCCACCAGTGGCCTCATGGGGGCCAAATGGGGAGGGAAAGGTGCGGATGGGTGGGACAGGGGGATTCCGATGACAGGGCGCTTGCATCTTCCTGCCTTTTTTTCATTTGGCTCTGTTCTTCTAATTCTGATCTTCTTCTTGTTGTTCACTTTGACTTGACCTGTACTGTCTCTGTAGCTTTATTTAAATGAACAATGAAACATGTGGGATGAATGGGGCGAGGACGGACAGATAGTGTGGATGTACTTTAAATGGGTCATATGTTACAGGAGTCATATGTTTACTGTATATGATACATGCTTGGAGAATGCAATGAATGGAGGTAGATTGCACTTGTATGTATTTTATGAGGTAAACTATAACAGGGGAGGGGTGGGGTAATTCAGGAAGGGAAGTCATGAATTCAGGAAATGAAGTCATGTTTACGTACAGCGAAGGAGGAAGTTGGGTGTCTATTGCGCGCAAGTTGTAGTTTTTTGCCTTTTTGCTTTAGGGTCGTTGGTCCGTGGTTGCCATTTCTACGTCAAATCAACCCACTACCTGATGACACAGGCCTTTGTTACCTAAAAACTAGAGGTAGACGTAAAAACAACTTTTATTCTTGTCTGTTTCATTGATCTCAATGCTTTTTAACTGTGCTTGTGTTGCTGGTACGAATGACGATGGGGTGTTTGTTAGAAGTTATATTTTGAATAGGGGTTTTATTGATGGATGCTGCAAATGTGCCATGTGAAGGACTGTGGCTTTTATTTTGAAATTGGGGGTTTTATTTTGTAAAGATACCTCCATTCTGATGTTTTATCTGAATCTGAATCTGTAAATTGTTCCAAAGGCGCAATAGTGTTTGTTAGATTAACACACAGACACACTCTCTCAAACACATAACACACACGCACAGACACGGTCACACACTAACAGACACACACGCACATGTACACACACAAACACACACGTTCTGACATACACTCATACAGGTGGATATACACACACACACAAACACACTCACACACACTCACACACTCTCTCAGGACTATAAATTCATAGTACAAATGTCTTACACTGGATGCTTTTTCAGCTGATTTTGGTCTGTGTTAAATTGATTGGTGAAATCATTTTCCATCACTTTACAGTTTTTGGCATTTGGTGAATACAGCAATTGTTTTGATGATGTTGATTTAAATGTTATTCTAAATGTTTAAACCAGAGAAATAGACAAAGTTATATTACTCTCTTTCTAAGTCATTGGAGATTGTGATCTCTATCTCGATTCAAAGTTGCACAATAATTGACCAATGGCAGATGATGTCCAATGGAGCTGACCTATAGAACAGCATCTTTCTGTATTCCACACTCTCATTGGTTCTCATCATATCATTCCATCCTTTTCAGCAAATAAATACAAGCTTCTGAACTCCACTGGTTTCTTTCTTTGTATTTGCCATATATTTTTAACTGTGCTGTTTCACTAAAGCTCTCAACCTAGAAACATTTTACAGACTTTATATTTTACATTAGTTATCTTGTTGTTTTTAGTCCCACTGGTTTCACCGGTTCTTGGTTTCACCGGTTCTTGGTTTCACCGGTTCTTGGTTTTACCAGTTCTTGGTTTCACCGGTTCTTGGTTTTACCGGTTCTTGGTTTCACCGGTTCTTGGTTTTACTGTAAATAGTCTTTCTGTCGCTCTTCCATTAATGTGTTTGTTCTCTACTGATGTTTCAATGAAATATAGATCATAGTCGGTCTCACATTCCTTCCCATCTCTTACCCTGTGGGCATGTCCTGCATCCTCTTATTTCTTGATTAGGCCTTGTTCTCTTCTGCTTTTTATGGCTCTCACTCTGCTCTCTCCATCCCTCTTTTTCTTTCTTTCTTTCTCCCTCCCTTACCCCCTCCCACTCCTCGACCTCTTTCCCTCATTCTCCTACCCGCCTTCCTCTCTCTCCTCCTCTCTCTAAGCTAGGTGTCGGTCATCCGTCAGTGTATAGCGGGACGTCAGGATTCCCCACAGTTAGTTTCCACTCTGCTGTGTGGAGTAAAGCTGAAGCCTTGACACATTCCTCCCCATCTTAAAGCCTGCTAAATCAACTGAGGAATGTGGCCTGCACTGAACCAACAGCGTTTAGCCCCCCTCACACACAACCACCTGCATGTATGTGAGTGTGCACACAGACACGTTGATAGACACACACATTCATACAAACAAACGCATGCTTGCAGACACCCACATTCATTTAAATACACACTCACTCACTCACTCACACACTCACCCTGTCCTAGCTGCATACAAAGACACAGAAACACACACACACACTGTCCTGCATACACACACGCACACCACAGCAATCCCAGTGATTATCTGAGGCTCCTGTCAGAACAGCTAGGTTGTGTTTATGTCTCTACATCACCACACTATCCTCCAGGCCCCAGACTAACACACAGTACATCTCTACAGTTCACATTATTTATTTACCCTCTCCTTTCTCCTCTTCCTCCCTTTTTGTTTCCAGTTTTGTGATTCACACTTTATTTCTAGTCGTCCGCATAATTCTTTCTCACTCGTTCCCTTGCCTCATCACCTCCCACAGTAGCAGAGAAGGATGACTAGGTCAGTAGAGGGTCATGTAATAATCTAGGGTTTTCTATTTTTTTTATAGAGACACAACTCGCAAACACAGATCAAGCAAATAATAAAGTGTTTCAATGCATGTACTGT
The DNA here is from genome assembly GCF_965601325.2 of Salmo salar. NCBI lineage: Eukaryota > Metazoa > Chordata > Actinopteri > Salmoniformes > Salmonidae > Salmo > Salmo salar. Next base: position 85,509,451 of record NC_138293.1, on the reverse strand, counting down.
ATATATGGTGTTGAAGAACAGAATCATTCAAGCCCTGATGAATTCCTCATTATATACGTTCTTCCTTCAAACAGGTAGTCTAACGTTTCAACGTCACCTTCAACATCTCTTCAGACAGGTAGTCTAACGTTTCAACGTCACCTTCAACATCTCTTCAGACAGGTAGTCTAACGTTTCAACGTCACCTTCAACATCTCTTCAGACAGGTATTCTAACGTTTCAACGTCACCTTCAACATCTCTTCAAACAGGTAGTCTAATGTTTCAACGTCACCTTCAACATCTCTTCAGACAGGTATTCTAACGTTTCAACGTCACCTTCAACATCTCTTCAGACAGGTAGTCTAACGTTTCAACGTCACCTTCAACATCTCTTCAGACAGGTAGTCTAACGTTTCAACGTCACCTTCAACATCTCTTCTGACAGGTAGTCTAACGTTTCAACGTCACCTTCAACATCTCTTCAGACAGGGAGTCTAACGTTTCAACATCACCTTCAACATCTCTTCAGACAGGTAGTCTAACGTTTCAACGTCACCTTCAACATCTCTTCAGACAGGTAGTCTAACGTTTCAACCCTCACCTTCAACATCTCTTCAGACAGGTAGTCTAACGTTTCAACGTCACCTTCAACATCTCTTCAGACAGGTAGTTTAACGTTTCAACGTCACCTTCAACATCTCTTCAGACAGGTAGTCTAACGTTTCAACGTCACCTTCAACATCTCTTCAGACAGGTAGTCTAACGTTTCAACGTCACCTTCAGCATCTCTTCAGACAGGTATTCTAACGTTTCAACGTCACCTTCAACATCTCTTCAGACAGGTAGTCTAACGTTTCAACGTCACCTTCAACATCTCTTCAGACAGGTAGTATAACGTTTCAACGTCACCTTCAACATCTCTTCAGACAGGTAGTCTAACGTTTCAACGTCACCTCAACATCTCTTCAGACAGGTAGTCTAACGTTTCAACGTCACCTTCAACATCTCTTCAGACATGTAGTCTAACGTTTCAACGTCACCTTCAACATCTCTTCAGACAGGTAGTCTAACGTTTCAACGTCACCTTCAACATCTCTTCAGACAGGTAGTCTAACGTTTCAACGTCACCTCAACATCTCTTCCGACAGGTAGTCTAACATTTCAACATCATCTTCCACAAACCGGTGAACACAGCTCAACACTCCAACCCAGAGTGGTTATCTAACCAGAGGTGATGAGCTGTGTCTGACCTGTGTCTTGGTCTATGTAGTCCACAGCACCTGATCTGGCTTCCACCCTGGAACTCAGTGGGTGGGCCTGACCTTCATAAAGGCTGAAGTTGGCACTGCTATCAGGGTGCTATGACGAAACATTACCTGCTTGGACCCCTCTGGCTGTGGGCCAGAGTGTGATCAGGGCTGTATTCATAAAGCGTCTCAAGGTAGGAGTGCTGATCTGGTATCAGGTCCCCCCTGCCCATATAATAGTATCATTATATTATCTAAACTGTAAAACTAATCCTAGATCATATTCTGAGACTTGTGTGAATACGGGCCCAGGACAAACGCTAACACACACACACTATACATACTCACACTCTCTCTCTCTCTCTCTCTCTCTCTCTCTCTCTCTCTCTCTCTCTCTCTCTCTCTCTCTCTCTCTCTCTCTCTCAGTATCACACACACCACCTGGATATACTGTACAGGGTGACCAAGTTCATTGCCTGAGACATATAGTGCATTCCTCTATATAGCAGTCATCCATCTACACCTACCCATGCCAGGACAGCAGCAGTTCATGCCCAGCCAAAGCTCCCCATCCCTGGGATGATGAGAACCACAGCCCCCTACAACACATCCATCCAGGACAATTGTCTCATTGAATGAATGGTAAGTGCATTGTGTACAGGAAATGGATTATGGCTTTGATTATATAGACATACATATAGCTTTAATACAGGTATCATTAGACAGTTCTGGGAACGTTACATTTGACATGGAAGAATGAGTGGAAGACATTAACCAGTTTCCCCTGATTCTTGTGGGAATGAGAGCATTGTATGGCGAACCCTCTTCTGAAAGTGTGTTTTGTTTTCCATGTTGTTTAACAGCCAAGGCAAGTGTGTGTTATGTTGTACATCTAGGGAACACGGGGGCTGTGAGGGGGGCTGTGCTGACTTTGAGCTGTCCCTGCTCCTCCCCTCACTCGCTCCTGTTTAGCATGAGAAAGAACTCTCCCGGGACGAGGGAAGGAGAAAAGGAGAGAGGGAAGGAAGAAATGGGGATTTGAATCATTAAACATTCCTGCCAGATTGCCACCCCCAACTGATGGCCACCCTCCCTCTCTGGCAGAACAACTCTCTCTGTCTCTGTCTCTCTCTCATCCACATTTACTCGATCTCTCTCGCTCACTCTTTTTTCTCTGTCCCTACTACCCTGTTCTTCTTCCTTCCTTATCTCTCTCCCTTTTCCCCTCCCAAACTCTTCTCTATTTCTCTCCCCCCCTCTTTTCTCCCCCCCTCTTTCTCCCCCTCTCTCTCTCCCCCCACCCTCTCTCTTTCTCTTCCTCCTCCTTCCTTCCTTCCATCTCTCTTCCTGCTCCCCTCCCATGGACCACTATGGACCCAGAGCTCACTGTGACATTCCCACACGGGGGCATCTTTGTGCCTGTGAATGGGGAGGGACATGGCCCGGGACTCCAATGGCACTTGTCGGTCACATAAACAAGTGGGCTGAAGGAGGAGAGAGTATAAGGAGAGGACAATATGAATGGAAATATCAAACTATTGCTCTTGGCCCGTATTCATAAAGCGCCTCAGAGCATTTCGCTACACTCGCATTAACATGTATATGTAAAATAAAATTTGATTTGAGTAGGAGTGCTGATCTAGGACCAGGTCCTCCCTGTCCATGTACTCTTATTCATGATGATTTAATACATCTCAGAGTAGGAGTGCTGATCTAGGACCAGGTCCTCCCTGTCCATGTACTCTTATTCATGATGATTTAAATACATCTCAGAGTAGGAGTGCTGATCTAGGACCAGGTCCTCCCTGTCCATGTACTCTTATTCATGATGATTTAAATACATCTCAGAGTAGGAGTGCTGATCTAGGACCAGGTCCTCCCTGTCCATGTACTCTTATTCATGATGATTTAAATACATCTCAGAGTAGGAGTGCTGATCTAGGACCAGGTCCTCCCTGTCCATGTACTCTTATTCATGATGATTTAAATACATCTCAGAGTAGGAGTGCTGATCTAGGACCAGGTCCTCCCTGTCCATGTGCTCTTATTCATGATGATTTAAATACATCTCAGAGTAGGAGTGCTGATCTAGGACCAGGTCCTCCCTGTCCATGTACTCTTATTCATGATGATTTAAATACATCTCAGAGTAGGAGTGCTGATCTAGGACCAGGTCCTCCCTGTCCATGTGCTCTTATTCATGATGATTTAATACATCTCAGAGTAGGAGTGCTGATCTAGGACCAGGTCCTCCCTGTCCATGTGCTCTTATTCATGATGATTTAAATACATCTCAGAGTAGGAGTGCTGATCTAGGACCAGGTCCTCCCTGTCCATGTACTCTTATTCATGATGATTTAATACATCTCAGAGTAGGAGTGCTGATCTAGGACCAGGTCCTCCCTGTCCATGTGCTCTTATTCATGAGGATCTAAATAGCTAACTGTTCCTGCAGTACAGTATATCAGCACATATAGGTCAAGACTTTGTGAAAAGTATAATTACAGTACAGTAATCAATACAATATGTTACTGTAAACTCACAGAAACAAAAATGATTACAGTAAAATTACAGTGTAATGGTAAACGAAAAATAGTATTGTAAGGGATTGTAAGGGATGGGGTGGATGGTTTATGGATCCCGCCTTCTGTTAGGGTCTGGCCACATCACCTCATCCACATCACAAGCAATGTCATCCCTGGCTAGGCAACAGGGAAAATATCACCTTGCGCGCCTTATCCAACCCTGGACAGACCCCACCTCAATGTCTCTGCATGCCTCTCCCATTGCTTGCAAAAGAGGCAGGCGGGCATGTGGTTGGCCAAGCTGAAAATAATTCCTCAATCGTATTGAGAAATGGGGAAGGGGGCAGGTATACGACTGTGAAGTTGTGGTTGGTGAACCAGTCCCTGACCAGAGCAGCCCGGTGGAAACTAACATTATCCCAGATGATAACAAACCTGGGCTGCTCTGGTCTGTCCTGTACAACTGCATTATGTAGTGCATCCAGAAATATGATTATGTGTGCAGTATTGTAGGGACCTAGGGTGGCATGGTGATGGAGAACTCCTTGTAGACTAATGGCGGTACACAAGGTGATATTTCCCCCGCACTGCCCAGGGACATTCACAACGGCTCTTTGTCCTATAACATTTCAGTCCCGGCGCCTGGTTTTAGATAGATTGAATCCAGCTTCATCAATGAAAATGAACTCATGAGGCTGTGCAGCTGCATCAAAGTCCAGGACTCTCTGTAACAGAACATGCATACACTGTACCGTGAATATGGTGTAACTCAAAACACAGGACTACAATGTCTACATTTTCACACAAGGATGGGGGTGGGGGGTGGGTTGGGTCAGTCACATTCAGTCAAAACTACAAGCTACAGGCAAGGCTGGTTCCCCCTGTCATGACGTTGGCCTGTGGGTAAGGTTTATGACCCCCCCATAAATACCTTTCTCCCTTCCCCTCTCTTTCTGACCCTACTGAAGGACTGCTGTCCTGAAGGACTGCTGTCCTGTTAAATATAGAGTCTGGGAACATCAAACAAATGGGGAAAGGAACCATATTTTGGTAATAAAACCAGTTGGAAATATGCTTTGGAACGTAATGAGTATGGATGTCAGTTCGGTTGTCATCTGAGACATTATGACTGATGACAGGACGACATAAACTGTACCTGGGAAAGTATACACCCTCTAGTTATCAGAGTCACATGGAATTGTTATGCAATTGAAATGTTTGATATTGAAATTGTTTGTTAGGAGATTAAATGTAATTTTAGCTTCCAAATGAGAGAATTGGGTTTTCATAAGGAAAGTGCCCTGCTTGATCAGTGGCCCACCCCTGTGAAGAGACAGGGGTTATAAACGATGAAACACATCCTTCCCCCTCCCCACTATATAAGCCTTTGACGAAAAGATAACCACATGTTCCAGTACGTGAGGTCTGCAGCCTCTACGTTAGAAGGACACACGTCAAGTACAGAACTAAGCCAACCTCGGCGTGAGCTTTGGTGGCGAATGGTATGAACTTTGATCTTATTCACTACAGAAGTGATACTTCCTAGCCGTTGAGTTAGCAGCGGCCGCTGTAGACGGGGGCTAGGAAAGGACGGACGACGGATCCAGTCTAACAGACAGACAAAGATACCACCACGTATCCAATTGACCACCAGAGACATTCTTCCGAGGACAGGAAGATCTGTTGGCCAACCCGGCCAGCATCTACGACCAATCTACCGAAGCGCAGCTCAGAGTAAATATTTATTGCATTTTCCTTTTCCAAATGGGCGGTAATTTAGAATGCATAAGATACTGTATTTACGATAGCATAGCTGCTGTTTCTTTGTTCCTAAGTCTTCCCGCTCTTTCATTCAAGCCCAACCCCCTTTCCTTTGTGTAACCAGCCATCATACAGGTTCCGTCTACCAGGGATGTTTTCTGTATGACATCATTTGTATTCTGTGTATTTGTAATTCTGTGTGATTAGTTTGGGTATTTAGTAAATAAATAATTAAACCCAATTTTGTATTGCTGATTCAACTTGTTAGCCAGGGTTCGTGAAGATAGCCTAGAATTTACAACTTTCATTATGAGACTGAAAATAAGATAAGGGTTAATATTGACTGCTATCGATGTAAAATATTACTACGTATTTTAAGAGTTTATTCGGAAGATAACGGCTCTATAAACGTTCTTCCGTGGTGCCCCGACTTTCTAGTTAATTACATTTACATGATTAGCTTAATCAGGTAATATCAATTACAGAGAAAGAATTTTATAGGTTAGCATGTCATATCACTTAATCCGGCATAGCCAAAGACACGACACCCCACAGACAACCCCCCTCCCACCCCCAGAATGGGGGCACCTGCCTAGGTCACATACTGCTATGTCTGAATGTATCTATGCAGTGCCAATAGGACACAATCTACTGCCATTACTGTATTACAGTATCGTACAGTGACACTTACTTGCACATAGTCATAGAGAAGGTCTTTGACTCTAACGCTGTTCCTCTCAAATGGAACCCTGGACAGCTGCTTCATCGTAAGTTGGTGTTGATGCAAGATGTGGCAGAGTGTCGACATACTGACATGGTTGATATTATGGAAGGTTGTGTGATCTGCCATGATTTGCTCTCCTAGTTGATGTAGGCGGATGGTGTTGTTTGCCAACACTAGATTGACAATGGCCAGTTCCTGTTCATGGTGAACAGACTTTGTCTTCCATCCTCAGGAGGTCGTCTGGCAGTTCTGTAGAAAATGCAAGAATATGATGTCATTGGTTAGGTTCTTTTTTACGTACTGTACTGTCATACTGAACACAGTAACATCACAACTGTATAACATGTACTTCACAGCACTATACCTATTTTTTTGGTTCACTGAGGAGCATAGACCTAATATCTTAGGACTACATTGTATTGTACTGTGATGCAGAATGATGTGCAACAATTCCATAGGTACAGTCTAGTGTAGAAAGTTGAAGACATACCTGTTCTCCAGTCTAAATGTTCATATTATGGATGCTACCGTGTAGCGACTCAGGTTGGGCTGGACTCTCTGCCCAGCCTCCCTCATTGTCAGGCCATGATTTATGACATGGTCCACCAAAGTGGCCCTAATGTCGTCGGAAATATGTCTCCGTCTACTGCCTGGTCCCCTTCTTTGTCCTCGTCCACATCTCTCACTCACTCACTCACTCACTCACTCACTCACTCACTCACTCACTCACTCACTCACTCACTCACTCACTCACTCACTCACTCACTCACTCACTCACTCACTCACTCACTCACTCACTCACTCACTCACTCACTCACTGCCTCCATGTTTGTAAAGTTCTCACAAAAGAGGTGATCTTACCTGAGGTCTATTTGTAGTGCTAAGGCTCAGACTAATTGGTGTTCAATACCTGTATAAGTGTTTTTGTGGTTTCAGGTATGTTTTGCATTTTGAATAGAAGTGTTTTCCCAATGATTGCAAGAGATTTAATTCTTGAACAAAGTGTCTAATGTAAGAAACAGTGTAGTGTTTTGTAAGTGTGCTGCAGATTTGCAAACAAAGTGCAAAGCACAAAATGTGTTTGTACTTTTGGTGCCTTTGTTTAAGGCATGGTTACAAAAGTTAAGGTTTTGATGCTTTTGTCTAAGCATTCACTTTCAGTGTGTAAGCAATCGGAAAAAACGGTCATGGTTTGACTGTAGGGTGGGAATCAAATCAAGCTTTATTTATACTGCATATTTCAGACAACGCAATGTCCTTCACAGGAAAAAACTAATAAAAAACTGTAAAAGTTTAAATATTTACTATACAGCAAACATGCGATAAAAAACAAGAAAAATAACTTTATATACCAAGATGTGTGTGTGTGTGTGTGTGTGTGTGTGTGTGTGTGTGTGTGTGTGTGTGTGTGTGTGTGTGTGTGTGTGTGTGTGTGTGTGTGTGTGTGTGTGTGTGTGTGTGTGTGTGTGTGCTTGTGTGTGCTTGTGAGATGCACTTGCAGTTGCATCTCTTAAACCAGACACAGCATCATCGGTCTCGTGAGAAGATGTTTTATTTGGTTGCTCAGTTTTAGCTCTGGCACAGACTAGTGAACACAGCCCGCGGGGCCTGCGATCCAAACCCTCTCTCTTTCGCTCTCACTATCTTTTGTTTCTAGCCCTCCTCTCCTCCTGTACTTTTTTTCCCATAGCAGTCATCCTCTGCTCCCCTCTGCCCCTTGTCTGGAAGACCCAGGCTAATTAAAATGCCTGCCAGCAGATTCATCGTCATGACCCAGAGAAGGGAGGGGGACCTGGGGCTATAGACCCCAGAGGAGGAAGTGGGACATAGGGCTAGAGAGACCAGAGAAGGGAGGGGGACCTGGGGCTATAGACCCCAGAGGAGGAAGTGGGACATAGGGCTAGAGAGACCAGAGAAGGGAGGGGGACCTGGGGCTATAGACCCCAGAGGAGGAAGTGGGACATGGGGCTAGAGAGACCAGAGAAGGGAGGGGGACCTGGGGCTAGAGAGACCCACAACCCCTTGTAAGAAATTAACCCCCAACCGTCTCTGCTACTGACCAGTCCTTTGATACGTTCATACAGCTGATCTGGCTCTAAAGGCTGAGGTGGGTTACCATGTTAAGGACCCGCCAGGCCAATCCCACCCCAGGCCAGAGATGAGCTTAGCCTGGCTGGACCTCAGACATCTCCGCCTGGTTCCCATACTCTTATTCAGTTATTTTAAAATCCTGACCTGACGGGGTCAGAGTTCAACACCCAAGCAGGGGTCACAGGTGATTGAGCATTGGATTGGCTGATGGAATTGGGAGGAGTTTAGGGATGGGGGGTCCAGATGGGGTGGTCTGTGGGGATGGAAAACCAAAGACCAGACCAGGTCAGGAGACCAGGTCAGGAGATCAACCACAAGTTTCAGTTCAGTGGTCCACCCCCAGCTCAGCGGTTGGTTTGAGATGACAGTCGGTCCCAGAGTGAATGTGGGATTGAGTTGGTAGCTCTAATGCATGTTTAAAAGAGTGGTGGATGACACTATGATGCAAATGGACTCTGTACAGCTGAGGACTTCATGACCCGGTCTGAGATCAGATTGTAGTGTCTATAGAGATGGTCTCTGTACAGCTGAGGACTTCATGACCCAGTCTGAGATCAGATTATAGTGTCTGTAGAGATGGACTCTGTACAGCTGAGGACTTCATGACCCAGTCTGAGATCAGATTATAGTGTCTGTAGAGATGGACTCTGTACAGCTGAGGACTTCATGACCTGGTCTGAGATCAGACTGTAGTGTCTGTAGAGATGAGAGACAGTAGAGGCTATCATGTTGAACGTTTTTTGAACATGGCCCTGGAAACTTCACTTGAAAACTTGAGTCCCCTGACGATGACTAACGTCTAAAACATCGGAATGAGTGAGATGAAAAAGAAAAGGAAGAAAGAAAGGAGGAAGATAGCATCTGTTTGTTTTTCTCTCTTTCTTTCCCAAGCTTGTTATCGTTCCTCACTTCCTGCTGGACGACAAGTAAATAATTCACATGTTCTGCCTATTCAACACTGGGATGTGTGTGTTAGTGTGTGTGTTAGTGTGTGTGTGTGTTAGTGTGTGTGTCCGTGTGTGTGGGTGCATGCAGGACCAAATTGAACCCAACCACCCCCCTAGGTGCCTTGGTTGACTTCTGTCAAAGAAATGTCTTTATAAACTCTCCCACAAGTCATCTAGAAACCATGGAGGGAGAGAGAGCGAGAGAGAGGGGGAGAGACGAGGCCTCCTCTTTGAGGCAGGAAAATTAGGTCATCATTGTGAATTGTGAGATGTTCCCAATGCACCATGCTGGATTCACATGACTCTGCACATTCCTGCCCACATACAGTGCAATGTGCATGTACGCAGGGGCACACACATACACCCCCCCCCCCCCCCCACCCCCCCATCCACTCTGCCTCCAGTCCCCAGGGGAGACAGCCAAGGGATTGTCTCAATCAGTCTTTCATTGTGACCCTGAAGTTCTTACTCTCTCAGGGACAGAGAGAGGAGGATTAACAGTTTAACCATAGATCATAACAGTGCTCAGACCGTGGTCAAAAATCACCTCTTTAGGAGATGGTAGAGAAATGCAGCAGACCCGGGTTCAAATACTATTTGAAGTCATTTAAAATACTATATCTGTGCTTGATAGCCTGTGACAATAAAACCAATAGAAAAGTCCTGACAGTGTAAACCCCACCCCCCACCTGACATTCCAGGCAGGCTAAAGCAAACGCTCAAAGTTTTTCAAAGGTCTGAGATGGAGTGACTGTGAGTCCCTGTTGGACTGTAGTTGTCACGTCTACTCCTGCTCCTCCCCTCCGGCGTGCAACGTCGTTGGAATACCAACCACCGGTTCTGGGACTCATCATTACTCACACCTGGCACTCATCATTATGATTCACATCTGGACCTCATTACCTCTCCTTTATAGTGTCCATTCCCTTTGTTTATTCCTCAGTTGGTATTGATCCTGTGTTCATGCTATCATGCTTCTGTTACGCTGACTTGGTTTATGTTTGTTGTTTCATTAAATGTTTCACCTGCTTCTCAACTCACAGCGTCATCGTTACAGAATACCAACTCCAACAATGGAAGCAGCAGGAAAATCAGATATCTCTCAGATGGTCGACGAACAGGGTTACCTTCTGCGTCGGCACCATGGCCAGCTGGCACAACTGGGGACGGCCATGGAAGAGTTTCGTTTGCAGCGTCTCAAACATCCCCGGGAGGCGCTGTATCCCGCTAGTAGGATACTCTAGAACCAGCCTTCCCAGTGAGCCAGCCCAACAGCCCATTCAGCAACCCGCTCAGGTCAACGATGCCCGTTTATCCCTCCCAGAGAAATATGCCGGTACCCCATCCAAATGCCGTGGCTTCCTGCTTCAGTGCTCCCTTTATTTTACACACCAGATGGGAGCCCCCACCACCGAGAGGTCTAAGGTTGCCACGGTTATTTCACTGCTGACAGGGCAGGCATTGGAATGGGCTACGGCCGTCTGGGAGAGAGGAGAGGATGAGCTAAATTCCTATGAGGGGTTCATGGCTCTGTTTAAACGTATTTTCGATCAGTCCAATCATCAGGAGAATATCCCCTTCATCACCAGTGCACCAGTTCACAAGAACATCCTCGGCCTCCCTTGGCTTCAACGCCATAAACCCACCATTTATTTCATGGTCGAGGATGAGAATCACAGACTGGTCACCTGAATGCCGGAGGACCTGCTTCCCTGTTCCCTGTGGTTCCATGTCGGTTGAGAGTCCTTTGTTTGCCCTTCAGCCCAACATCCCATAGTTATAACAGGATCTGAGTGAGGTATTCTCCAAGACCCGGCCACCTGTCTCCCTCCTCATCACCCCTGGGACTGTGCCATCAACCTGCTTGCTGATGCAACACCTCCGCGCAGATGCATCTACCCTCTGTCTGTGGCTGAGCTCCAACAGGGGCTCATCCACACGTCCACTTCTCCTGCGTCGGCTGGTTTCATCTTCATGGCCAAGAAGGATGGAGGATTACGCCCTTGCATTGATTACAGAGGACTCCATGAAATTACCAATGAAGTATCGGTACCCCTTACCGTTGGTGCCATCGAGCAGCTCCGTGGGGCCCGGTTCTTCACCAAACTGGACCTGCGGAGTGCCTACAATCTCATCCTCAACCGGGAGGGGGATGAGTGGAAGACGGCGTTCAGCACAATGTCTGCTCACTACGAGTACTTGGTGATGCCCTTTGGCTTAGCCAATGCTCCGTCAGTGTTCCAGGCATTCGTTAACGAGGTGTTCAGGGACATGCTCGGACGCCAGGTGATCGTATACATTGATGACATCTTGATCTACTCGGTTAATCTGGAGGATCACATCACACACGTTCGAGCAGTCCTGGAACGCTTCCTGGCCCATCACCTGTTCGTCAAAGCTGAGAAGTGTCTATTCCATCAGAGGGCGGTCTCCTTCTTGGGTTACCAAATCAGCCCGCAGGGAGTGAAGATGGACGACAAAAAGGTAGATGCAGTCAGGTCATGGCCAGTCCCAACCACCATTGGGGTTACAACGGTTTTTGGGGTTTGCCAACTTCTACTGTCGTTTCATCAGGAATTTCAGCTCTGTTGCCGCTCCTCTCACATCTCTCCTTAAGGGAGGCCCCCGTAGGTTGGTGTGGGGTCCATCAGCCAACGAGGCGTTCCGTCTTCTCAAGGGTCATTTCACCTCTGCCCCAGTACTGAAACATCCAGATCCCACAATATCCTTTGTGGGTGAGGTGGACGCCTCCGATGTAGGTGTGGGGGCAGTTTTGTCTCAACGACAGGGGAACCCACAGAAGTTGTACCCATGTGCGTTTTATTCTAAGAAACTGTCCCCTGCAGGGAGGAGCTATGACGTCGGCGATCGGGACCTCCTGCTGGTGAAGTTGGCATTAGAGGAGTGGAGACACTGGCTGGAAGGCGCCAAGGAACCATTCATCATCCTCACCAACCACAGGAACCTGGAGTATATATGGACAGCGAGGAGGCTGAATCCGCGCCAAGCGAGGTGGCCGCTTTTCAACATAAGGTTTAACTTCACGCTAACCCATCACTCAAAGAACACAAAGGCCGATGCCTTGTCCCGCCTCTACGATTCGGGAGAGGCCCCTGTCCTGAGTGAGCCTATAATCCCATCCTCCCGAGTCGTAGCTCCTGTGGTCTGGGACAGAGATGTGGAGATCCGCCAGGCTCTGGAGAGGAAACCTGCACCCCTGAACTGTCCTCCCGTGCGGATCTATGTTCCCACAGGGATAAGGGATCGGCTGCTGACCTAGGCACACACAGCTGTCTCGGGACATCCAGGTATTTCTCACTCCATCGCTGAGAAGTACTGGTGGCCCACCTTGGCGCAGGATGTCAGTCGATATGTCAACTCCTGTTCCGTATGTGCCTAAACAAAGTCTCCCCGGAATGCTCCAGCAAGGAAGCTCCTACCATTTCCCATGCCTCAGCGACCCTGGTCTCATCTAGCCATTGACTTTGTAACCGATCTCCCCTCCTCTGACGGGTTTCACCACCATTCTGGTGGTAGTGGATAGATTTTCTAAGTCATGTCATTTAGTTCCTCTTCCTGGTCTCCCCACTGCTCTCCAGGTTGCTGAGGCACTCGTCCAGCAGGTCTTCCAGCATTATGGCCATCCGGAGGACATCGTCTCCGACCGTGGCCACCAATTCAAATCAGTTTGAGGGCCTTCATGGAGAAGCTCGGACCCTGTTCAGCCTCACTTCCGGGTACAAGCCTCAGTCCAATGGGCAGGTGGAGAGGATGAACCAGGAGGTTCCTGAGGAGTCACTGTCTGGACCGGCAGGGTGAGTGGGCACGATTCCTTCCATGGGCAGAGTACGCCTAGAATTCTCTGCATCACTCCATGGGTTGACTCCTAGTGTGTTCTGGGTTTTCAGATGGCCCTGGCTCCGTGGACTCCGGGCCAGACCGAGGCTCCTGCGGTTGAGTGGTTCCGGCGCGCAGAACAAGTGTGGAGCGACTCTCACGTGAGACTCCTGTGTTCTACCCTGGGTATCGCGTCTGGCTCTCTACCAAGAACCTCCCACTCTGCCTGCCCTGCAAGAAACTGAGCCCCCGATTTGTGGGTCCGTTCAAGGTTCTCTGGAGGGTCAACCGCCCAGTCACTACCATATTTCACCCTCGTTTTCATGTCTCCCTTCTCAGTCCGGTGGTTCCTGGTCCCCTAGCTGATGCTGTCCTCCACGACACCCCACCACCCCCCCTGGACATCGAGGGCAGTCCGGCATATGCTGTCAGATCTCTGCTGGACTCCCGGCGTCGTGGGATCTCGGCTCCATTATCTGGTGGACTGGAAGGGGTATGGCCCTGAGGAGCGGTGTTGGGACATTCTGGATCCCAACATCATCCGTGATTTCCCGGGGTCCGCGCGTCAGAGGGGGGGGTACTGTCACATCTGCTCCTCCCCTCCGGTGTGCGATGTTGTCAGAATACTAACCACTGTTCCTGGGACTCATCATTATGCTCACCTGGCACTCATCATTATGATTCACACCTGGACCTCATTACTTCCCCTTATAGTTCCTTCCTTTTGTTCATTCCTCAGTTGGTATTGATCCTGTGTTCATGTGATCTCGCTTCTGTTACACTGTTTTGTTTCATTTTTTTCGTTTCATTAAACGTTTCACCTGCACCTCCTTCTCGACTCACAGCATCATTGTTACAGTAGTGGAAACAAAGGTCTGAGATGGTGTGACTATAGTGGACAGTCTCACGGGTGTAGTGAGCTACCAATCCATAGAGAGTAGTTAAACGTTAAACAAAATTCTTTCAGTGCAGCTCTCTAAATCGGCTTTTAAATTCTTTTTTTTTTTTTTTAGAACTGATAGCCCTACTTATTCAAGGATTTATTCTCAGATATCCGGGTCATGATGATCCAAACCAGTCTGTCTAGCTATGTTTAAGCAGTCCTGAAAAGCCATCTGGTCACGAACACTTTAGTGAATATAGTCCTTAGATGTTCTACTAGCTCTAGGCTATACTATACCAACTAGGCTATACGTATCTCAGTTGATAGGGCATGGAGCTTCCAGCGGCAGGATAGTGGGTTCAATTCCCAGAACCACCCGTACGCAAAAATGTATGCACGCATAAGTCGCTTTGGTTAAAAGTGTTGGCTAAATGGCATATACTATATGGCATATAATCCCTTGCCTATTGAACTGACAGCCATGAACTCTCTATGGAGTGCAGGTGTCCTACGTACATTTACATTACATTTAAGTCATTTAGCAGACGCTCTTATCCAGAGCGACTTACAAAATGGTGCATTCACCTTATGATATCCAGTGGAACAACCACTTTACAATAGTGCATCTAAATATTTTAAGGGGGGGGGGGGTTAGAAGGATTACTTTATCCTATCCTAGGTATTCCTTAAAGAGGTGGGGTTTCAGGTGTCTCCGGAAGGTGGTGATTGACTCCGCTGTCCTGGCGTCGTGTGGGAGCTTGTTCCACCATTGGGGTGCCAGAGCAGCGAACAGTTTTGACTGGGCTGAGCGGGAACTGTGCTTCCTCAGAGGTAGGGGGGCCAGCAGGCCAGTGGTGGATGAACGCAGTGCCCTTGTTTGGGTGTAGGGCCTGATCAGAGCCTGAAGGTATGGAGGTGCCGTTCCCTTCACAGCTCCGTAGGCAATCACCATGGTCTTGTAGCGGATGCGAGCTTCAACTGGAAGCCAGTGGAGAGAGCGGAGGAGCGGGGTGACGTGAGAGAACTTGGGAAGGTTGAACACCAGATGGGCTGCGGCGTTCTGGATGAGTTGTAGGGGTTTAATGGCACAGGCAGGGAGCCCAGCCAACAGCGAGTTGCAGTAATCCAGACGGGAGATGACAAGTGCCTGGATTAGGACCTGCGCCGCTTCCTGTGTGAGGCAGGGTCGTACTCTGCGAATGTTGTAGAGCATGAACCTACAGGATCGGGTCACCGCCTTGATGTTAGTGGAGAACGACAGGGTGTTGTCCAGGATCACGCCAAGGTTCTTAGCACTCTGGGAGGAGGACACAAGGGAGTTGTCAACCGTGATGGCGAGATCATGGAACGGGCAGTCCTTCCCCGGGAGGAAGAGCAGCTCCGTCTTGCCGAGGTTCAGCTTGAGCTGGTGATCCGTCATCCACACTGATATGTCTGACAGACATGCAGAGATGCGATTCGCCGCCTGGTTATCAGAAGGGGGAAAGGAGAAGATTAATTGTGTGTCGTCTGCATAGCAATGATAGGAGAGACCATGTGAGGATATGACAGAGCCAAGTGACTTGGTGTATAGCGAGAATAGGAGAGGGCCTAGAACAGAGCCCTGGGGGACACCAGTGGTGAGAGCGCATGGTGCGGAGACAGATTCTCGCCACGCCACCTGGTAGGAGCGACCTGTCAGGTAGGACGCAATCCAAGCGTGGGCCGCGCCGGAGATGCCCAACTCGGAGAGGGTGGAGAGGAGGATCTGATGGTTCACAGTATCAAAGGCAGCAGATAGGTCTAGAAGGATGAGAGCAGAGGAGAGAGAGTTAGCTTTAGCAGTGCGGAGAGCCTCCGTGACACAGAGAAGAGCAGTCTCAGTTGAATGCCCAGTCTTGAAACCTGACTGATTAGGATCAAGAAGGTCATTCTGAGAGAGATAGCAGGAGAGCTGGCCAAGGACGGCACGTTCAAGAGTTTTGGAGAGAAAAGAAAGAAGGGATACTGGTCTGTAGTTGTTGACATCGGAGGGATCGAGTGTAGGTTTTTTCAGAAGGGGTGCAACTCTCGCTATCTTGAAGACGGAAGGGACGTAGCCAGCGGTCAAGGATGAGTTGATGAGCGAGGTGAGGAAGGGGAGAAGGTCTCCGGAAATGGTCTGGAGAAGAGAGGAGGGGATAGGGTCAAGTGGGCAGGTTGTTGGGCGGCCGGCCGTCACAAGACGCGAGATTTCATCTGGAGAGAGAGGGGAGAAAGAGGTCAAAGCACAGGGTAGGGCAGTGTGAGCAGGACCAGCGGTGTCGTTTGACTTAGCAAACGAGGATCGGATATCGTCAACCTTCTTTTCAAAATGGTTGACGAAGTCATCCGCAGAGAGGGAGGAGGGGGGGGGGGGGGGGGGGGGGAGGAGGATTCAGGAGGGAGGAGAAGGTAGCAAAGAGCTTCCTAGGTTTAGAGGCAGATGCTTGGAATTTAGAGTGGTAGAAAGTGGCTTTAGCAGCAGAGACAGAAGAGGAGAATGTAGAGAGGAGTGAGTGAAAGGATGCCAAGTCCGCAGGGAGGCGTGACACATGACAGTGGACTGTCAGTTAGTTCCCTGATTGTCAGCCCACCCCAGACATCCCCCTACCTCTTCTTTTCCCCCTGGGAGCCCCAGGATCCCACCTGATATCCTGATCAATGCCCCTTCGGCAGCTAGTCCCGGCTCCCCCCTTTAAACCCTGGTGGAATGTGTGGATTTGAGTGAGAGCTGTAACCAGAGAGCAGCATTCTTCTTTCTAAGCCCATAATGGAGCAACTCTCTTCACTTCCTGTTGTTAATCGGTTTGTTTTGATTTCTTGAGGTTTTGACACTTTGAGGTCTGTGGGAGAGAGGAAGAACGAGGGAGAGGAGAGGAGAGAAGGAGAGAGGGAGGGGAGATGAGAGGAGGGGAGATTTGGGAGAGGGGAAGGAAAGAGGAGAAGAGATAAGGACCAGGACATTATTCCTACTGGTGTGTTTGTGTGTGGGGGATAGGTGGTGTTTTCCATATAACATAGTACACTTCCCCCAGTCCCCCTACCTCATCATCATTACCTATATGGGACTCCCACCTCCTGTCAGCACCATTTGCACTAAATTCCAGATGAGAAGCTTGCCAGTGGAGGGGTTCATAAAAAGGTAGAGGGGGTCTACCTCACCTCTCTCAGGCACGCATACCCCCCATCCCAACTAACTTCCCCGTTCCCCACCTCTTTACGGCTCCAATAATAAACAACAATAAAAGAATCCAAAGCTAGTCTAATTATTTTTTTAAAGGCAGCCGTAGCCTTGCAGCTTCCAGAGCAGCGAAGGCTAATGGCCGCAGGGGGGAATCACATTAAACACAGTTAATCGCTACCACGATGCGTGTGAAAACACACCGTCACGTTATGGCCCATAAACTGTGTAGGGTGGTTCTCACTCGGAGGTAAAGTGCTTCCATGGTTTCGTCAGGTGTGGTATAGCCAGGGTTGGGGAGTAAATGATTACATACAGTTTTATAACCCATCCTCTCCTCCTCCTCTCCTCCTCTTCTTCTCCTCCTCCTCCTCCTCACCATCCTCTCCTCCTCTTCTACTCCTCCTCCTCCTCCTCACCATCCTCTCCTCCTCTACTCCTCCTCCTCCTCACCATCCTCTCCTCCCCTCCTCCTCACCATCCTCTCCTCCTCTTCTACTCCTCCTCCTCCTCCTCACCATCCTCTCCTCCTCTTCTACTCCTCCTCCTCCTCACCATCCTCTCCTCCTCTTCTACTCCTCCTCCTCCTCCTCACCATCCTCTCCTCCTCTTCTACTCCTCCTCCTCACCCTCTCCTCCTCCCCTACTCCCCTCCTCCTCCTCCCCACCATCCTCTCCTCCTCTTCTACTCCTCCTCCTCCTCCTCACCATCCTCTCCTCCTCTTCTACTCCTCCTCCTCATCCTCTCCTCCTCCCCTACTCCCCTCCTCCCCACCATCCTCTCCTCCTCTTCTACTCCTCCTCCTCACCATCCTCTCCTCCTCTTCTACTCCTCCTCCTCATCCTCTCCTCCTCCCCTACTCCCCTCCTCCTCCTCCCCACCATCCTCTCCACCTCCTCCTCACATCCTCTCCTCTTCTACTCCTCCTCCCCTCCTCTCCTCCTCCTCCTCACCATCCTCTCCTCCTCTACTCCTCCTCCTCTCCTCCGCTCCTCCTCCTCACCATCCTCTCCTCCTCCCCTCCTCCTCCTCCCCACCATCCTCTCCTCCTCATCCTCACCATCCTCTCCTCCGCTCCTCCTCCTCATCATCCTCTCCTTCTCCCCTCCTACTCCTCACCATCTTCTCCTCTTCCCCTCCTCCTTCTCCCCTCCTCCTCCTCACCATCCTCTCCTCCTCTACTCCTCCTCACCATCCTCTCCTCCTCCCCTACAGCACAATATGTATAGTAGAGAAAGAATCCCTTCTACTTCAGGAAACAATATGGCTATGTACCACTGTGGATTAACTAGTATAGGTCACCTTTAAATCCTATAAGGAATCAGTCCACTGAGCTCCCCCTCATCCACTCCTCCCCCTCATCTCCTCCCCTCCCCACCTCGTCCTCTCCTCCCCCCTCCTCTCCTCTCTCCCCCTACTTCTCTTCCCCGTTAACCTTGTCCTCCACATCCTCTGCTTCCCCTCCTCTCCTTTCCTCCCCACTCCTCTCCTTCTTCCTCCTCTCGCCTCCTCCCCCTCCTCCCTCCCCTCACCTCTCCTTCCCTTATTTTCCTCTAATCCCCCTCTTCTCCTCTCCTCCCATCTCCTGTTCTCCACTCTCTGTGGTGCAGTCCTGTCAGTCCCTGCCTGCCTAGTAGATCTCCAGTGAGGCATGGGGAAATCCTGCCTTAATCCTCCCCAGCACACCAACACCATTAGGACTGTAGCCTGGAACTAGGGACCAGAAGGATTGGAAGGAGGAGAACAAGAAGAGAATGAAGTGAAAGCCCCACCTGGCATGCCAATTGGAGGAGTCATTATAGGCTTATAGGGACCTAATACATTTCTAATACATTTCTGAGGACAGCTGTTTCCCTCCTGTAGAGGTATCCAGGAATTATTAGCTGGGTCCCTCTCACCCTCAACCCCGAAATCTGCCACTGATTAACCCCAGTCCACAACATTGTTGCCTCCCACACTCCTCCCTAACCACATAACTCCACCTCTCATTCCAAACAGTTTGTTACAAATGGATCTTAAGTTGGGTTGGATCCTCTGGGACCAGCGACACAGAACGCTCAAGAATCATTGGGCTCCCGAGTAGCGCAGCGGTCTCAGGCACTGCACCTCAGTGCTTGAGGCGTCACTACAGACACCCTGGTTCGATTCCAGGCTGTATCACAACCGGCCGTGATTGGGAGTCCCATAGGGCGGCGCACAATTGGCCCAGCGTCGTCCGGGTTTGGTTGTTGTAGGCCGTCATTGTAATTAAGATTTTGTTCCTAACTGACTTGCCAAGTTAAATAAAGGTTACATTTTTGAAATAAAAAAATCCAGTCTCGTCCTGTTCATAAGGGCACAACGTTTTGCAACGGTCAATGAAAACTGAAGTTTCTCTCCAACCTGCTCCCTCCCTAATCCCTCCTTGCTGCGCATAACCAACATCATAGTGTGATTCCAGTGGTGGCTGGTGGTAATTTAAATGGGGAGGACAGGTTCATAGTAATGGCTGGAACGTAATGAATGTAATGGTCTCAAACACATTAAACATCTGGTTTCCATGTGTTTGATACCATTCAATTCACTCTGTTCCATTCATTATTATGAGCCATCCTCACCTCACCAGCCTCCTCTGTGTGATTTGTGGGTTTGCAGACATCTCCATGTTCCCCCAATCCCCACACCCCCGCCACTCAGCATGTGGACTCTCCCAGTGGGGGAGTTCCCATGGTTAGGGGGGTCAGACCACCACGGTGTAGAGGGGAGACCCGAGACCCCTGTCTTCCTCTGATCGGTTCCCAGCAGTCTCTACATAGCCACACACATGTTGAAAAGGTCAGGGCTTGATAGACAACAGAGTACCAGCCATTACACTGCTATGTCTCAAGCCCCTCTGTTTCTCTCTTGCTTCTATGCTGGAAGTCCCCCTGTTTCGTGTGACTGTGTGTTTTTTTAGCCAGCCAGTGAATAAAGAGGTAGTGTTTTAGGGTGTGAGACCCACCAAGGGGGGAATGGGGGGAACTGGGAACTGCATGTTAAGGCTTGTCCTAGCCTGAATGGCTGCATATGTGTGTGTGTGTGTGTGTGTGTGTGTGTGTGTGTGTGTGTGTGTGTGTGTGTGTGTGTGTGTGTGTGTGTGTGTGTGTGTGTGTGTGTGTGTGTGTGTGTGTGTGTGCGTATGTGTGTGCGTGTTGGGTTGTGCATGCCTGCGGGTGCACGTGTGTGTGTGATTCCCACTGCTCAGCTCTGGTCAGCTGAGGTTGGTGTCAGCTGCTTCCCAGTTCCCACCCAGTGTTGTGGTCAGCCACTGTGGTCAGTGCTCCCTCCTCTGCTCCAGCAGCAGGGGTCAACCAAGAGCACTGGAACACATGACTGAAACCCACACTGGAACTGGACATGACGGACTGAGGCCAAGCGCGCGCGCGCTCACACACACACCACACACACACACACCACACACCACACACACACACACACACACACACACACACCCTGGAACCGGACACAAAGGACAAAGGCCAAGCATACACACATTCCTTCCACATTTCTCTCCATTCGTTCACTGTTATTTCATTTTGTACACACAGACGTCCTTATTTCTAGCCCTTGCCGATCTCTTGCATCAGAGGGCAGTCTGTGGAAACGTTGTGGGAGAGTTATGACAAGAGATGACCACAGGCTGACAGGGCTGGAGCTTTACACATCCAAGACACCATCATCACTTAGCTGGACTTAATAATGAAAGTACATGTGAAATATTTAGCAGCTGTAGAAAGGCAGCAGTGTGGCATATCGGTGAACCTGTACCCGTACCCGTACCTTGACCACAAACCACCAACCTCACCCTAACCCTGGCAAGATGGGACTAGGGGTTCTGCTCAACAAAATAACCGGTGTTTGTGGGGAGAGGGTGTGTGTGTGTGTGTGTGTGTGTGTGTGTGTGTGTGTGTGTGTGTGTGTGTGTGTGTGTGTGTGTGTGTGTGTGTGTCTGGCACAGTAAACCACTCCAACCTCCTGTCCCTCTCGATATTCCATCGCTCCTATTCAGTACAGACCAGACAGGTGAGTGAACTAATTAATGCAAGAAGAGTGATTGAGGGAGGGATGGAGGGACAAAGTGAGGAAGGGAGAGAGGGGGATGGTGTGTGTGTGTGTGCTGAGAGATTAAGAAGTGCTAAGTGCATAATGATAATAAGCCAGGTATACTCACATAGTTTCTAAGTCCATTCCTTATACAGTATAACACCTCTGTCTGGAATGTGCCTTTGCTCAGGGAATCTCTGCTGAATCATCTCCTTAGCAGTGAGTAATCGTAAAGGTGTGGTCCTATGGTGTCCAATAGGACTATAGCATTATACAGTGAGTGGTGTGTTTAACAGTAAATTATACACAAAGCCCTCTTCATATGTCAAAACAATAACCACTAATGGTATCTGCTTTATCATCTTAGACACAGACTGATGTGGTGGTTGGAGCTTTGGTTCAGGGTGGTTTAGCCCAGAGAGATGGAAGGAGGAGATAGAGTACTGTATATCCCACCACTGTGATCCTCTGGTCTAGCTCACACAGTGAGATAATGGTAGGCAGGGAGACACCAACATTTTACAATGGAAAACAAAAACAAACATTTCTTATTGGGACACCTCAAGGTAGTCCCTATACCTGTTTCAGTACGTTCTGTTCCGTTTGGTGCCTAATGAACATGCCCCAGCTCCGATGCTACCTCGGGTAAGACGAGGGGCGGGGGTGTGTGTCTATTTGTCAATAACAGCTGGTGCGCAATGTCTAATATTAAAGATGTCTCAAGGTATTGCTCGCCTGAGGTAGAGTACCTTATGATAAGCTGTAGATCACACTATCTACCAAGAGAGTTCTCATCTATATTATTCGTAGCCGTCTATTTACCACCACAGAACGAAGCTGGCACAAAGACCACTCTCAACCAATTCTATAAGGCCATAAGGAAAGAAGAAAATACTCACCCAGAAGCGGCACTCCTAGTGGCCGGGGACTTTAATGCAGGCAAACTTAAATCAGTTTTACCAAATTTTTACCAGCATGTCACATGTGCAACCAGAGAAAAAAAAATCCCAGACCACCTTTACTCTACACACAGAGATGCATCCAAAGCTCTCCCCCGCCCTCCATTTGGCGACTCTGACCATAATTCTATCCTTCTGATTCCTGCTTACAAGCAAAAACTTAAGCAGATAGTACCAGTGACTTGCTCAATACGGAAGTGGTCAGATGACGCGGATGCTACACTACATGACTGTTTTGGCTAGCACAGACTGGAATATGTTCTGGGATTCATCCAATGGCATTGAGGAGTACACCACCTCAGTCATCGGCTTCATTGAAAAGTGCATCGACGACGTCGTCCCCACAGTGACATGTACATACATATCCCAACCAGAAGCCATGGATTACAGGAAACATCTGCATTGAGCTAAAGGCTAGAGCTGCCGCTTTCAAGGAGCGGGAGACTAATCCGGATGCTTATAAGAAATCCCGCTATGCCCTCAGACGAACCATCAAACAAGCAAAGCGTCAATACAGGATTAAGATTGATTCCTACTACACCCGCTCTGACACTCATCGGATGTGGCAGGGCTTGAAAACTATTACGGACTACAAAGGGAAACCTAGACGCGAGCTGCCCAGTGACGCGAGCCTACCAGATGAGCAAAATGCCTTTTATGCTTGCTTTGAGGCATGCAACACTGAAGCATGCACGAGAGCACCAGCTGTTCTGGATGACTGTGTGATAACGCTCTCGGTAGCCGATGTGAACAAAACCTTTAAACAGGTCAACATTCACAAAGCCGCTGGGCCAGATGGATTACCAGGACGTGTACTCAAAGCATGCGCGGACCACCTGTCAAGTGTCTTCACTGACATTTTCAACCTCTCCCTGACCGAGTCTGTAATACCTACATGTTTCAAGCAGACCACCATAGTCCCTGTGCAAAAGGAAACGAAGGTAACCTGCCTAAATGATTACCACCCCGTGGCACTCAGGTCGGTCGCCATGAAGTGCTTTGAAAGGCTGGTCATGGATCACATCAACAGCATCCTCCAGACACCCTGGACCCACTCCAATTTGCATACCGCCCAAACAGATCAACAGATGACACAATCTCAATCGCGCTCTACACTGCCCTTTCTCACCTGGACAAAAGGAACACCTATGTGAGAATGCTGTTTATTGACTACAGCTCAGCGTTCAACACCATAGTGCCCACAAAGCTCATCACTAAGCTAAGGACTCTGGGACTAAACACCTCCCTCTGCAACTGGATCCTGGACTTCCTGACGGGCCACCCCCAGGTGGTAAGAGTAGGCAACAACACGTCTGCCACGCTGATCCTTAACACTGGGCCCCCTCAGGGGTGTGTACTTAGGCCCCTCCTGTATTCCCTGTTCACCCACGACTGGCCAAACACATTAAGTTTGCTGATGACACAACAGTGGTAGGCCTGACCACTGACAACGATGAGACGGCCTATAGGGAGGAGGTCAGAGAACTGGCAGTGTGGTGCCAGGACAACAACCTCTCCCTCAATGTGAGCAAGACAAAGGAGCTGATCGTGGGCTACAGGAAAAGACGGGCCAAACAGGCCCCCATTAACACCGATGGGGCTGTAGAGGAGCGGGTCGAGAGTTTCAAGTTCCTTGGTGTCCACATCACCAACGAACTATCATGGTCCAAACATACCAAGACAGTCGTGAAAAGGGCATGACAAAACCTTTTCCCCCTCAGGAGACTGAAAAGATTTGGCATGGGTCCCCAGATCCTCAAAAGGTTCTACAGCTGCACCATTGAGAGCATCCTGACCGGTTGCATCACTGCCTGGTCTGGCAACTGCTCGGCATCTGACCGTAAGGCTCTACAGAGGGTAGTGCGAGCGGCGCAGTACATCACTGGGGCCAAGCTTCCAGCCATCCAGGACCTATATAATAGACGGTGTCAGAGAAAAGCCCATAAAATTGTCAGACTCCAGTCACCCAAGTTATAGACTGTTTTCTTTGCTACCGCACGGCAAGCGGTACCGGAGCGCCAAGTCTAGGACCAAAAGGCTCCTCAACAGCTTCTACCCCCAAGCCATTAGACTGCTGAACAATTCATAAAATCACCACCGGACAATTTACACTGACACCCCCCCCCCCCCTCCCCTCTTGTACACTGCTGCTACTCGCTGTTTATTATCTATGCATAGTCACTTCACCCCTACTATTTGATATGGAATGTTTGCTCTTCTGCCTGCATTCTTCTTTGTTTAATCAGCACAATGTCTGTGTTGCTACACTGTAAAATGGCTGACATTTCTACAGTAAAGCACTGCGGATAACAGAAAATTGTCTACTACATAGACATGGATGGTTGAACTTAGTGGTATTTATACTAGTTTGTGGTGATGCCTGTGGGGATTACGCTGGATGTGTACATATAATATTCCTGTCCTCTATCGGTTGTGTCTTCTCTGACACGTCTATAGTGTGAGAATCTTGGGTTCAGTTCCAGGTGGTTGAGAGTATTAGATAAACTGGCTGAGAGGAAGATTGTCTTCTGGTCAAGATAGTGTGTTTGTTACAACGCCTACTGTTAAATAGACCATGGCCAAGAGGTCCATCCATCACTGACTCAGCAACACTGACTTGTCATTCTATTTGCCTGCTCTCCTCCACATCCACAGGTCAGACGGACTGACAGAATGGACAGTCCCATTCACGTCAAGTGGTGGATGTTCTATAGTAATTATAATTCTCTGCTCTTCTCCACACTCCCAGGTCAGACAGACTCGTATCCACCACATCCACTACTTTCCGGAGCAGGAATTCTTTCCTATTCCCACTCTCTCTTCCCTCCTCCCAGTTGGGAGCTGTGCTATGTGTGGCCCGGGGAGAAACAGGAGTCATCTCCTTACTCAGAGAACATGTCTTCCCCTCCGCCACGTCTTTATGGCCACAGGTTTACTGTGCAGCCAGCTTCCATAAAACGATTTATTGGGGTTGATGTTGTTAGGTACACAGACCTCAGTTGCCAGTAAACATGTTGTTTAATAGCTCGTGGAGGGGGAGACTGAAGGAGAGAGAGAGAGAGAGAGAGAGAGAGAGAGAGAGAGAGAATGAGAGAGGGGGCTAGATGGAGAGACCTGCCAGCTGCCCCCCCCGACTTCTTTCTCTCCCCTCATCTCCTTTCCATTCCTATCCTCATCTCACCATTCCACCTTATTATTGTTCTACTCCCCTAATCTGTTCTGTGATGATCCCCCTCTCCTCCTCCTCTATCTTGTCTTTTAACCTCTGTTTCCCTCCAATCACCTCCACTCCCCACCTCCAATCCCCACCTCCACTCCCCACCTCTGACCTGTGATGTAATAGAGATGACCGTGTATGATGTTGGCGACCACATGGGGGCTATATAAGGAACCTGCTCATCAGTCATTAGTCATATACCAGGACCCATCATCTCTCCATCTCTCTGGGCCTGACTTATGCAATAGAAAGCTATGGGGGCATGAGCAACCACTGCCATGACAAATATTATGGGGGAAGGTGCTGCACACGGCAGAGAAATAACTATGTTACGGTAGTAACCTAGAGTTTAATGACTACAGGTCAAATAGTATGTATGCAGGAAGGTTGTAGTCTGGAATCCAAACTGAATATTGCCCCTTTTTCTCAATTTCTATTTTCTATTCAGGTGAAATATTAGGTTGCAATATTAGGTTTATATTCCAGGCTCGGAAAGTTGCTCTGATATCAAAAGCCTTTTGCTGCGATGCAATCTATAGTGAAATTGGGGACCACTATTTCACTTGAGTCAGTGATGCGAAACAAGAGAGATATTTAGTTTGGATTTCAGGCTGGGAAGAAGTTGTGATCATAAGGGCCACCCTGTTTATTTAACTTGTGAAGTGAAACCATAGGGAAACTGAGTGATATTCACTTTGTATTTCAGGCTATAGGGAAGTTGTTCTCTGATATAAGCATTGAGGCCGAGGCCACACCTGTGGCCAGTGGTGGTGTGTCCAGTCCTGTACGTCCTGGACTTTAACCATGCCCCCAAGGGCTTTTCCAACCAGGACCTCCCAAATAAACCCCGCTACTCTAGAGTTGAATGGTGACGTCCTCTAAGCAAGTTTAGACCAGTCAGTCTCTTGTTAACCAGACAGTGGGTTGTGGGTTCCTCCTCTTGTTTAAAAGTCCAATGCAGCCATTTTTTATCTCAATATCAAATTATTTCTGGGTAACAATGAAGTACCTTATTG
This sequence comes from Salmo salar, assembly GCF_965601325.2. Classification (NCBI taxonomy): domain Eukaryota; kingdom Metazoa; phylum Chordata; class Actinopteri; order Salmoniformes; family Salmonidae; genus Salmo; species Salmo salar. The sequence goes on along the minus strand of NC_138293.1, from coordinate 85,483,019 downwards.
TGATTGTTAAGAAGAAGGGGGGTGGGGGGGGGGGGGGCATTTTAATTGAAAACAAAGAGCCTTTTCTCAAGCAAGAATTTAACTAGGACTGTCTGGGAGTGGTCTGAGTGGGGAGGGGAAAACTGAAAATGACCTGTTATTGGCAAAAAGGTTTGGAACTCTCTTTCTTATTGGTCTAATAACTAATTTATCACCTGGTGATGTCACAAGGCAGGCCAAAACTCCATCCCACCAAAACTGTGAAATTTCAAACACCTCGTACACTAAAAGTGCATTGTCATAATTTTCACAATTTCACAGTATTATGCCAACCTCATAGTGTGGAAATATATATAAATGTCACGGATTTCGTAGGGTAAAGTGGATCAAGACGCAGCGGGGAAATGTGCACTCATCTTCTTTTTATTTAAACGGACAAAGAAGGTAAACCAAAATAAATACGTACACAAAAAAAACACAACGACAAATAACAGGCCGGTAAGTCACAGAGCTATACACAGCACAATCTCCCACAAAACACTAAAACAAACACATACCTATATATAGGACCCTCAATCAGAGGCAACTAGAAAACACCTGCCTCCAATTGAGAGTCCAATCCCCAATTAACTAAACATAGAAATACAAAGAACTAGACTAAACATAGAATTACATTAACATAGACCAGTGCCCAAAACCCGGAATAATAAATTAAACACACCACTAAACACACAACCACCCCGAACCACATAAAACAAATACCCCCTGCCACGTCCTGACCAAACTACAATAACAAATAACCTCTATTACTGGTCAGGACGTGACAGTACCCCCCCCCCCCCCCCCCAAAGGTGCAGACCCCGGATGCACCTCACACAAATAAACAAAATAACCCCAAAACAAAATAAACCCCCTAAACTAAAGGGAGGGAAGGGAGGGTGGCTGCCGTCACCGACGGCTCCTGTGCTACACCCCACCTCCCCAACCAACCTATACTGGAGGTGGTTCAGGCTCAGGTCTACTTCCCCCACCCAACCTGTCCACCCCTGCTGAATGCTCAGGGCTGTAGAGTGTCTCTGGGAGCTCCGGACTGTAAGCCGACTCTGGAAGCTCCAGACTGTAGGCAGACTCAGTCGGTTCCGGACTGCAGGCAGACTCACTCGGCTCCGGACTGCAGGCAGACTCACTCGGCTCCGGACTGCAGGCAGACTCACTCGGCTCCGGACTGCAGGCAGACTCACTCGGCTCCGGACTGCAGGCAGACTCACTCGGCTCCGGACTGCAGGCAGACTCACTCGGTTCCGGACCGAAGGGCGACTCACTCGGTTCCGGACCGTAGGGCGACTCACTCGGTTCCGGACCGTAGGGCGACTCACTCGGTTCCGGACCGTAGGGCGACGCTCCTGGTTCCGGACAGTGGGCTGTCTCACTTGGTTCCGGACAGTGGGCCATCTCTCTTGGTTCCGGACAGTGGGCCGTCTCTCTTGGTTCCGGACAGTGGGCCGTCTCTCTTGGTTCCGGACAGTGGGCTGTCTCTCTTGGTTCCAGACACTCTGGACGAGGCACTGTTGCCGGATACTCTGGACGAGGCACTGTTGCCGGACGTTCTGGACGAGGCACTTTTGCCGGAAGTTCTGGACGAGGCACTGTTGCCGGAAGTTCTGGACGAGGCACTGTTGCCGGAAGTTCTGCACGGGGCACTGTTGCCTGAAGTTCTGGACGAGGCACTGTCGTCGGAAGCTCGGGACTGGGCTGACGCACTGGAAGCCTGATGCGTGGGGCTGGTAGTGGAGGTACCAGACTGGGGACACGCACCCCAAGGCTAGTGCGAGGAGCGGGAACAGGACATACTGGACTGGGCTGATGCACTGGAAGCCTAGTGCGTGGTGCTGGTACTGGAGGTATCAGACTGGAGGCACGCACTTCAAGGCTAGTGCGAGGAGCGGGAACAGGCTGAATTGGACTGGGCTGACTCACTGGAGGCCTGGTGTGTGGTGCTGGTACTGGATATACCGGGCCGTGGAGACGCACTGGCGGTCTCGATCACACCTCCTGCACAACCCGTCCTGGCTGGATGGAACTAGTAGCCCTGCACAAGCGAAGTGCTGGCACAGGGCGAACTGGGCTGTGCAGGGGCCTGATGGTTGCCGTGCGTAGAGCGGGCGTAGGGTAGCCTGGACCTAGGAGGCACACCGGTGACCAGATGCGCTGTGCAGGCATCCTCCTTCCAGGCTGGATGCCCACTCTAGCACGGCACTTGCGAGGGGCTGGGATCACTCGCACCGGACTGTGCGTGCGTGTCACAACTCCCGCCGAGTCATTGCTCGGGGCACGCTTCTTCACAAAATTAGACCTCAGGAGCGCGTACAACCTGGTGCGTATCAGGTGTCGTGACGTTGTATTAGTTAATGTGACGACTGTTGCTCATCGAATGATTAACGGTTTATAATTGCGTGATTAAATGAATTAAGCAATGAATCAAGCAATTATTAACTCATCAACCTGGGGCACCATGGGAACAGTATTTTGATTGAGTTTCTATTTCCCAAATTAACTCAAAGGATATCAGAATATCGATTTTACAACAGTCGCTAAATTAATCAATTTCCTCTACAGTCTCATTCTGAACGTCGCATAATCCGGGAATCTGCACGGACCCGGGTCCCACCAATGAGTTTACCACACCAATCTTAGTTGATTATTTATTTACTAGCAAGCTAAAATGATGATAAAAATACACATACACAAAACACAGTATAGCTATTGATTAGGACTTAGTATAACGGGCCAACACACTATGGCGCGTGTTACCCAAAATGGGGATTTAAAAGAGAGAGAAACCAAGAAAGTACACGAGAGAAATATACATTTGGGTTCATTTGTCAGCCATGCTTATTTAAACCTAGCCTTGCCCCGAACTGCCGCTCTTATGGGTCAGAATATAATGATGTAATTACGTGTTGGAGGTCTCAGGTGGGAAGCTCCGCGTGTGTCGTTTACGCTTCTCAATGACGCACTTCTCCGGCGCAACTCTCTGGTTGTCCTCACGATGTCAGTGTCCTTCTTGGCTAAGTGGTCTGATCCCTCGCCCTTGATCTGAAAGGGGTCTTCTGAGGACAGACAGCTCTGTAGCTCAGAGCTCACAGCTTCGGACTCGAACGGTGTATATACCACGATTCAATGGAGAGTGGAGGCTGGGTGGTTCGGCTTGAATTCACCCGCTTAGACACAGCTACTCGTCCGTAGCTCGTGTAGAAAAAGATTTCTTTGTCTTCAACCTTGTGTTTCGTTTTGGGGTTCGTTGACTTTGTTAGACCTTCGCTGCAGCTTGGGGTCAATTAGTCTGATATGTTAATTCTTCACTCTCCTGTCTTATACCCTCGGGTCAGAAGTGGGTGTAACCGCCTTTAGGGCAATTCTCTGGGCGGACCAAGTTAAGGGACAAGGCCTAGATTTGACTAAAATCCTATTTTAGACACTACCTTCACATCTCATCTTTACCAAAACATTCTCTTTGATTTGGATATTTTCCACACAACGTACAATGTATAAACATCAGGCATATACTGGGAAAACTCTTAAAGGTACAATGTTTTCATAATAACGTCATCTCTTAACCTTTAATAACAATTCAAAAGTTACATACATTTTCATATTCCACCTCTCGTCATGACCACCGTTGTGGCTGACGGAAACCATTGTTCCAAAGTCCCTTTATTGCATGTTTAATGTTCTGAGACCAGAATTCCATTGTGAGGACAAAGGAATTTCTCTGTGGCCTAAGGTTTATTATGGCGTGAGGGGTCATAAAACCCCCACATCTTCAGACCCCTAGATCTCTCCTCCTCTGTTGGGGTTTTGGGAGATAATCTGTAGGGTGGTGGTCTCCTGTACCCTGAACTGATCAGGACAGTCATGACACAGGGGAGGGGATGAGTGGAAGACGGCATTTAGCACCACTTCTGGGCACTATGAGTACCTCGTCATGCCATATGGGTTAATGAATGCTCCATCCGTCTTCCAATCATTTGTGGATGAGATCTTCAGAGACCTGCACGGGCGGGGTGTAGTGGTGTATATAGATGATATTCTAATATACTCCACTACCCGCGCTGAGCATGTGTCTCTTGTATGAATGGTGCTTGGTCGACTGGCTCGAGGGGGCTAGACACCCTTTCCTCATTTGGACTGACCACCGAAATCTGGAGTACATTCGGGCAGCGAGGAGACTGAACCCTCGCCAGGGTAGGTGGGCCATGTTTTTCACACGCTTTAATTTCACTCTTTCTTACAAACCAGGTTCCCAGAACGTCAAGGCAGACGCACTGTCCCGGCTGTATGATACAGAGGAGCGGTCCACAGAGCCCACTCCCATAATCCCAGCTTCATGCCTGGTAGCACCGAAGGGGCGTCATCGAAGGGGCGTCATGTGCTGAACCCACTCCCTCCCAGTGTCCCGTTGGACGCGTGTACGTGCCGTTTGATGTTCGCGATCGTTTGATCTGTTGGGCCCACACATCACCCTCCTCTGGTCATCCTGCTATCGGTCGGACGGTGCGCTGCCATACGGGGAAGTACTGGTGGCCCACGTTAGCCAAGTACGTGAGGGTTTATGTGTCCTCCTGTTCGGTATGCGCACAGTGCAAGGCACCTAGACATCTGCCCAGAGGGAAATTACAACCCCTTCCCGTTCCGCAACGACCGTGGTCACACCTATCGGTGGATTTCATGACGGATCTTCCCCCGTCACGGGGTAACACTACGATCCTGGTCGTTGTGGATCGGTTTTCTAAGTCCTGCCGTCTCCTTCCTTTGCCCGGTCTCCCTACGGCTCTACAGACTGCGGAGGCCCTGTTTACCCATGTATCCCGGCACTACGGGGTGCCTGAGGATATAGTGTCTGATCGGGGTCCCCAATTTATGTCTAGAGTCTGGAGGGCATTTATGGAATGCCTGGGGGTCTCGGTCAGTCTTACCTCAGGGTTCCACCCCGAAAGTAACGGGCAGGTGGAAAGAGTCAACCAAGAGGTGGGTAGGTTTCTGAGGTCCTATTGCCAGGACCGGCCGGGAGAGTGGGCATCATTTATCCCCTGGGCGGAGATGGCCCAAAATTCCCTGCGCCACTCTTCCACTAACCTTACCCCTTTTCAGTGTGTGCTAGGGTATCAGCCGGTCCTGGCACCATGGCATCAGAGCCAGATCGAGGCTCCTGCGGTGGATGAATGGTTTCGGCACTCGGAGGAGACGTGGAACGCTGCCCATGTACGTCTTCAACGAGCCATCAGGCGGCAAAAGGCGAGTGCCGACAGCCACCGCAGTGAGGCCCCGGTTTATGCACCGGGGGATCGGGTCTGGCTCTCGACCCGAAACCTGCCCCTTCACCTGCCCTGCCGGAAGCTGGGTCCACGGTTTGTGGGGCCATTTATAGTCCTGAGGAGATTGAACAAGGTTTGTTATAGGTTACAACTCCCCCCTGATTATCATATTAACCCCTCGTTCCATGTGTCTCTCCTCAGGCCGGTGGTGGCTGGTCCACTCCAGCAGTTGGAGGTGCGGGAGGTTCCTCCGCCCCCTCTGGACATCGAGGCGGCCCCGGCGTATACAGTACGAGCCCTTATGGACTCTAGACGTCGGGCGAGGGGCCTTCAGTACCTCGTGGAGTGGGAGGGGTACGGCCCGGAGGAGCGAAGCTGGGTACCGGCAGAGGACATCCTGGACCCATCATTAATCCAGGATTTTCACCGCTTCCGTCCGGATCGCCCTGCTCCCCGTCTTCCGGGTCGTCCCCGAGGCCAGTGTCGGCGCGCTGCTGGAGCCGCGCATCAGGAGGGGGGTACTGTCACGACTCCCGCCGAAGTCGGCCCCTCTCCTTGTTCGGGCGGCGTTCGGCGGTCGACGTCACCGGCTTACTAGTTGCCACCGATCGATGTTTCACTGTTTGTTTGGTTTTGTCTTTATTGTGTACACCTGTTTTTGATTTTCCCAAATTATGTTCATTATTTAAACCTCTGCATTTCCTGTTTGTCTTGTCGGTGATTGTTTCCTGTTTTGTGTGGTTGGAGGTGTTTCTCCGCACTATGTATTTTCCGATGAGAGGATTTATTGATTTTTCAAGTAAACACGTTTGTTTACATTGATCCCTGTGTCCTGCGCCTGACTACTTATCTAAAAGAAAACCATTATAGTGCGTATGGGCGAGATCGTGCGCACTTCCGCATACTCCAGCGTTCTCTTCTCCACCAGCTTCCCATAAAAAGCACAGGGAGCTGGCTTAGGTCTGCTGCCTGGCCCAGCCAAACTACCAGTGTGCCCCCCCCAAAAAATTATTGGGGGTGCCTCTCGTGCTTCCCCTTCGGCGCGTACAATGCCTCATACCGGCGCCGCGCTGCCTTGGCTGCCTCTATCTCCTCCAGTGGGCGACGGTATTCCCCAGCCTGATGCCAAGGTCCAGCCCCGTCCAGAATTTCCTCCCATGTCCAATTCCCCTGATAGTCCATATAATTTATCCGTTGTGCACTCATCTTCTTTTTATTTAAAAGGACAAAGAAGGTAAACCAAAATAAATACGTACACAAAAAAAACACAACGACAAATAACAGGCCGGTAAGGCACAGAGCTATACACAGCACAATCTCCCACAAAACACTAAAACAAACACATACCTATATATAGGACCCTCAATCAGAGGCAACTAGAAAACACCTGCCTCCAATTGAGAGTCCAATCCCCAATTAACTAAACATAGAAATACAAAGAACTAGACTAAACATAGAATTACATTAACATAGACCAGTGCCCAAAACCCGGAATAATAAATTAAACACACCACTAAACACACAACCACCCCGAACCACATAAAACAAATACCCCCTGCCACGTCCTGACCAAACTACAATAACAAATAACCTCTATTACTGGTCAGGACATGACAATAAAACACAGGAAATGTTGTTTGTAACTGCACTGGGCCTTTACACTGATGGTCTTACTCGCGCTAATGGACATTATTATTTTTATTTTATTTATTTCACCTTTATTTAACCATGTAGGCTAGTTGAGAACAAGTTCTCATTTACAACTGCGACCTGGCCAAGATAAAGCAAAGCTGTGCGACTCAAACAACAACACAGAGTTACACATGGAATAAACAAACACACAGTTAATAACACAATATAAAAGTCTATATACAGTGTGTGCAAATGAGGTAAGATAAGGGAGGTAAGGCAATAAATAGGCCATAGTGGCAAAATAATTACAATTTAGCAATTAAACACTGGACTGATAGATGTGCAGAAGATGAATGTGCAAGTGGAGATACTGGGGTGCAAAGGAGCAAAATAAATAACAGTATGGGGATGAGGTAGTTGGATGGGCTATTTACAGATGGGCTATGTACAGGTGCAGTGATCTGTGAGCTGCTCTGACAGCTGGTGCTTAAAGTTAGAGAGGGAGATATGAGTCTCCAGCTTCAGTGATTTTTGCTATTCTTATTAAGCCTACACCTGTTGTTTACTAAGCATGTGACAAATAACATTTGATTTTGATGATTTGGGTGACATAGGCTTGGATACAAGTTTGTTAAATGGATCACTCATGCATGATACTGTTAAGAGGTGTTGTAACAGTTGGTTACTCTCTGTGTATCAAGGAAGATTGGTGATGGTCAAAGGCATGGGCTTTATCATCTTCATCATCATTAAATATATATCTTGTTATTATGTTCAAATCTTTATTTTAGATGTAGTTTGTTAATATGTAGCTAAATCAATAGCCTACGCGTGTTTTTTGTAGGTGACGTCATGGGTTGGGGTAGTGGTTGGAGGTAGAGGAGGATATGTTTTTAAATCATCCGCCAACCAACCAGCTCCCAGGCCTGGTGAATTGATGGGAGAGCACCACCGGAGCGCGAGGGGAGGCGCATCAGGCACGCGGCTCACCCAACTCCCACAGCTCAGGCTCACTATATTCAGCGGCTCCGGTGCGCTCGAGACTTTATTCACTCCAGAGTCCAACACAGAGACGGACCTGTCGAGCTCTCTATTCCACACTGCAAGCTAAGCACTCACTGGATAGAACACACGGACAACTTTTTATAGAGCTATTTCCGCTGCTCTATTTTTGGTTTTCATTACGGGACTTAAACCTGGGATTGTACTATTTTAAAAAGACGCACTTTTTGTTGTTGAAAAATGTCATGGTCTTTCATGTTCATCGTATAAATAATAATATTTGGGTATAGAACTCGAAATATTTGAGAACAAGGGAAACTGTTACACATGTTTTCCAACCTCTGAAGAAGACTTAACAAGTTATTCGTTCTTGGGGGGTCGATAACAAGTGCAATGATTGTCAAGGTCTTCTGTTGGGATTGCCTTACTGCTCAACTGGTCTAAGGAGCCAGCCATGCACTTTTGTCTGCTCTACTTCTGTCACGGAGAGAGGGCTCGGAGTGGCGGACGCGCACGAATGTGAATTACATTGCAGTCAACTACTCTACTTCAAAGCACTTCAGATATCCGCAGAGTTCCCCAAACAAGTGTTTAGGAGTTGTACCGCGGGCGACTGAACGGGACTACTCACATGTTCCTCTCCCCAAGGGATGGTTCTTGATCATCCGCGGGCAGGAGCGACTTTGCGGCTCCTACAGCAGGAGACGTTTTCTTGTTTTGGGGGAAATCGGAATTAAAGGGAGATGAGACCCGTACTTTGCTACTTCCTGCTCTGTACGTCGTACCTGCTGAATGCTGTTGCTGAGGTATGAAAGACATAAGGGTTTTTCGCAAACACTTTCTAGGGTTTGAATAAGACCAGCCATAGTAAGGCACAGTGCATGCCTCTCTCTCTCGCTGTCACACTCTTGCTGGCGCGGGGGGTCGTTTTGCGGGGTTGAGGGGGTTGAGTGTGGGGGCGAATGGGTAGAGGGGAGTCTAGGGACTTCGGGTCCGGGTGCTGTCCTTAGCGCGCATTTGTTCTGGAGAAGGGGCTTTGCTGCACAGCAGTCGACATTGTTACATGTTGTTTTACAAGCTGTGGGACACAAGTATTTATAGACTTAACAATTTAGTAATAAGGTACTTATTGTGCATAGACCTAGGCTATTTTGGATACACGTTATTTAGATTTTGCAAACACATTAGGCCTATTTTTATTTATATTTAAAATGTTGTTCCGCAACCATTTTGTGCTGACTTTGTGCATATTAAGTCATAAAAGCCTATTGGATATTCTTTGCTATTTAATCGGCAAAAAAACGAACAAACAAGAAGCAAACTTGTAGCCCTAAGGCGACACAAATGTCTAGCAATATCAGCACCACCCCACTTGCCATATGAATGCATTGCATGGAACGCTTTTAGAAACAGCCTTGTAACTGCACCAAGAAACATATTTGACTTATTTTTGACGGTCGTTCCAAATCTGGTTATGCGTGAGCCAACTGTGACAACGTTATGGTTGAGCCAGCCAAACGCTTTCATGGGAACCGTACTTGGGATATATAAATAGCCTAGGCTCTGTCGCTGTGAGGCCGAACACTCCTTCCAGCTTGAGAGAGAAACCTAGTATCCGCAACAAGTCACAAGTGCAAGTGTAGCGGACGGCCTGTGAACAAGACTCAAGAGAGCCGAACATGCATGCTGTAATGGGCACACCGTAGCGTCATTTTTCCTCTCCATTGACCAGAATTAATAAGACAATAATAGATAATGACGCAATGTATGCGTTCTTTTACAGTCTATGTGTGTCTTTAATCTTCATTGTAATCGTTTTGTCTTGATTGTGTGTGTGTGTGTGTGTGTGTGTGTAGGAAGTCCCGCAGGAGTTGATAGAGAGACTGTCTCACAGCGAAATCCACAGCATCAGCGACCTCCAGCGGCTATTGGACTCCGAGATAGACGTCCCCGTAGGTAAATTCTGTCTCTTGATATTGTCACGCACACGAACTGTGATTCCATTCCACTGAACTTTGCTCGAACCCCAGTCTGTCGCACTGGGCGATACCATAAAGGTGTTTAGTTGTATTTATAAGTCACTTAGAACGGTGTCATAAAATTGACTAGGGGAATGAACGATGATACCGAATCTCTGGTCGCAAAGACGCAGCATGCATTATTTGGGCATACCCGATTGGATAGTGTTACTGATTCAGCACCAGCAAATGCATGTTTTACTTATTCTCTTGTTTCACTGAGTGGAAGTTGCTGGAGCCTGTGGGACTCTCCGTATCAGACTTACCTTGGGATCTCAGCAGCCAGTCAGCATGCTTCTCCAACAACTGTTGCTATGAAATGAATGGACTGGTCAAGCTGCTCTCGGCGCCGAGCGCGTAAAAGGCTCTGTGCCCCGCTGCCCGACCCGAAGACATTTGGCGGGGATTATATGTAGTAATTTGGGTCTTTTTAATTAGCTCATTGAAAACAGACAAACAAACAAACAACAACGACACGGGAGCGTGTTTAGGCAAGTGTCTCGTGGAGGAAATGTTCCCGGATTTGTAGTCGAGGCCAGGGAGAAGTGAGGGAGGAGGGAAGGCCAGGTTTTCTGGAACAGAAAGTGATGCATCCTACTTGGGAACTGATAAAGAAAACACCAGCGCGAGATAAGACGCGTCCTACTCTGGACTTTCACCGCGGTATTTATTTTGCCGGATTCTATTTAGCAGTTGTCACCCGCAATATGCTGGCTTGATGGCACTCAGGGTGCCACAGCTGTGGCTGTAAACGGATAGGGACATGCGGCGTGTTGGACGGTGGCTGTAAACGGATAGGCATGCGGCGCACAGGGTGCAGCGAGCACAGCTTTTCTGCCGCAGTCATGTTCCTTGGAGGTGGTTGTCTCTTGTCCTAAAGCAATATAGCTGTCTGTCTCTGGCTCTTTTGAAGGGGAGACTCGGTTAGAAGGGTGCGCTGGCACAAGCTGTTTGCGTTCACATGAACCTCTATTTACACAGGCCACCCGACCAATATTAAATCTGGGCTTTCCCCAAGTCTGTCTTGTGGATGGAAATGGATAATTCTATAATTGGCGTTAAACACCTGTGTTGGTAATGGAAGGTCTACCTCATATGCCAACTATGATTTCTATTAGCCATATGGTTCATGTTGGTACTATTGGTTCAAGAAACATTTGCTCCTATTCACTAATTACATAGCCAATGAATGGGCTTTTCTTTGGTTTGACTTATATACAGGGTTCATTACATCACTCACACCTATGTTGGGGTACAGATATAGGCCTACGTCATTTTATCATTTATCATGTATGTTATTACTGATGTTGTCTGTTTGTTTTATCCACATTTCCTATTGCCAATTCAGTTAACTCTATTGAATCACCAATGGTTAAACTTGTCTTGCGTCTCCTATCAGATCAACATAGCAATAACATTTCATTAGATTATCACAACACACAAACACAGCACATGTGGAATATAGCAGGCCTACATTATGAAAGCACTGGAGAGGGAGAGGGAGAAAGAGAGAGATAACTGTCAGTTATCTATGTCTGTTTGTCCCATGGCATATGTTGCAACCATTGGATCCTAAACCCTTAAACCCTAGCCACTTGTTGAACTCTTATACCTTGTAGACAGATAGGAGTTCTCACCCTCTTCAACTGTGTTGAGCCCTGGGAAGAAGGGAGGGATGTGTCAGTGTCATTTAGAAGGAGACTTTCAGGGCTTATCTGGTCTTGGCCTGTGTTTTATATGGGTCTGTGCAGTGATGAGAGTCTGCAGTGATGAGAGTCTGCAGTGATGAGAGTCTGCAGTGTCGAGATTCTGCAGTGTCGAGATTCTGCAGTGTCGAGATTCTGTAGTGTCGAGAGTCTGCCGTGTCGATAGTCTGCAGTGTTGAGAGCAGCCTCAGGGGCATGTAGGAGGTCCATGGTGGACGGGAGGGTGATTGTGTGTGGGTGTGTGTGTGTGTGTGTGTGTGTGTGTGTGTGTGTGTGTGTGTGTGTGTGTGTGTGAACATGCACGTGCATGTGTTTCGGCGTGTATGCACTTGTGTGTGTATGTCAGGGAGTCAGTGAAGAGCAGTCAGCAAGGCGATGGTCTCTTCAGACAGGGTGACATCTGAGATGACCTGCTGAAGTCTCTCCCCCCTGGAGCCAGTCTCCTCTCCCCCTCTCCTCTCATCTTCCCCAGCCTCTTGGTCTGTTCTGTTCTTATCTGTCTATACTGAAGGACTGACAGAAAGGGGAACCTGACTCTTGACATGAGGCCTGAGGTGGAGAGGTGGAGTATCTGCAGCCTGTATTCCTGGCTGCACTTCACTCTACAGGGAAAAGGTTGTGCAACAACCACCTGAACCTGCAGCCCTGCTCTGCCTGTTTATCTACAGTTTGCAACAGTTCAGGGCCTGTATTCTCAAAGCTTCTCAGAGTTCTGATCTAGGATCAGCCTTTGCCTTTTAATAAGATTATATGGACATGGGGGACCTGATTCTAGATCAGCATTCCTACTCCGATGCCCCAGATTCACGCCAGATTCACCACTGGGGGAAACTGGTTGAATCAACGTTGTTTCTACTTCATTTCAACTCAAAAATGTCATGTAATGATGTTGAATCAACGTGGAAATCTGGTTGTATTTAAAAAAAGTTATCAACGTAAGGAAATGTTGTATTTTTTCCACCTAACTTTTAATCTAAATCCAATGAGGTGATTTTTTAGGGGTTGATTTTACATTGAATTCACATTAGTTGTCAACTCAACCCAATGTAAATTAAAACTAGACATTGAACAGACGTCTATGCTCAGTGGGCTGATACACTCTCTCACTGGAAGAACCATTTCCATTTCTCCAGTACCAGGTCCTGTATTCATAAGATGTCTCACTGTAGGAAAGGCAACACTGATCCTAGATCAGCACTCCTACTCTGAGATACTTTATGAAAACGGGTCCAGAAGTGTTGTGTCAGAAGGTAGCATACTGACAGTGAAAGGGGGGGGAGAGAGAGAGAGAGAGAGAGAGAGAGAGAGAGAGAGAGATCTAGCTAATAGAGGGAGTAATTTAGGAGTCATCAGAGGCAGTGTGATTCATGGCTGGAGACTGAGGAAGCTGCTGCAGGCAGCAGGCGTGTCATTACCTACAAGCCTTTACCTCAACCTTACCTGGAGTAGACAGGGGAGAGGAGGAGGGGGGCTCCCTACAGAGGTAGAATTATATCTTTCTCTGTCTGTCTTGTTTACTGTCTTTCTCTTCCTCTCACTCTCCTTTCTTTTTTCTTTCTCCCTCTTGCTCATTCAGTCTGTTTCTGTGTCTTCATGCTTGCCTCTCTCTCTGTCTATCCATATCTCTTTCTCTCTTCTCCCCCGCTCTGTCTATCCTTCTCCCTCTCTCGCTCTAATCACTATGTCTATCCATCTCCCTCCCTTCCCCCTCCCTCTCTCTTTCTCTCCCAGCCTGCTTTCTTCATGTAGAAAGGAAAACAACAGAAAGGTCTTTTGTGATGCTGAAAAAGCAGTAGTCAGTCCATAAAGGACTCCTTTATATGGCGTCTCCTTTTCTCTCTCCATCCGCTCTGACATGGCCTGTCTCCTCCCGGTGTCCATTGCCCGCCCTCCCTCCCTCCCTCCCTCCCTCCCTCCCTCCCTCCCTCCCTCCCTCCCTCCCTCCCTCCCTCCCTCCCTCCCTCCCTCCCTCCCTCCCTCCCTCCCTCCCTCCCCTCCCTCCCTCCCTCCCTCCCTCCCTCCCTCCCTGCCTGCCTGCCTGCCTGCCTGCCTGCCTGCCTGCCTGCCTGCCTGCCTGCCTGCCTCCCCCTCTCCTTCTCTCCCTCCTTGCCTGCCTGCCTCCCTCTATCCTTCATTTCCTCCCTCCCAACCTGCCTGCCTCCCCCTCTCCTTCACTCACTCCCTCCCTCCCTGCCTGCCTGGGATTGAGAGAGACGGGGAAGGTAGAGAGAGATAAAGAAAGGGAGAGCAAGAGAAAGAGGGATGGAGGAAGAGAGAAGGGTAAACGGAGAAAGGTTAAGGGGCGAGTGAGAGAGAGACAGAAAGAGAAGCAGGCTGGGAGTTCTGTCAGTGACCCTAAGCGTTAAAAGGTTGTTAGGTGGAGACATCAGGCAGCTGTCACAACCTGTTTCACTGACAGGAGGACAGACAGGACAGAGTGTGTGTGTGTTAGTGTGCGTGTCTGAATGTGTGCTTGCACGACCTGCGTGTCCATGCGTGCATGTTTGTGTGTCTGATTGAGTACATATGTGTGTGTGTCCGTGTGTGCGTGCGTGTGTGTTTGAGTGCCTTAGTGTACATGAGCCTACTTAACACAGTGATACCTATAGGTTTTGTGTTGAGCTAAACGGCAGGGAGACAGGGCTCCCAAGCAGAGCAGGTAAACACTAATCACTTCCTCTAGGGAGGGAAATCTTTTCTGGGTCACAGCTGTCTGACTGGGACGGTAGGTACCCTAGCTGTTATAAGCAGACGATAGCTGGTTCAAATCCCCGAGCTGACTAGGTGAAATAAATCTGTCGATGTGCCCTTGAGCAAGACATTTAACCCTAATTGCTCCTGTGGTTGCTCTGAATAAGAGTGTCTGCTAAATGACTCAAATGTAAATGACTGACTAGCTGACAGGGAGACGCAAAGGCCTGCTCTCTCTCTCTTCCTGCTGCCTGGGCAATGTTTAGGCTTGACAAGGCCTCGAAATGCAGCATACAGATGGAAATAAATAAGCAAACAGAGGTTTATATAGACCTTGTACAGGAGAAGAAAAGCCTTTCAAATGTCTCGTCTATAGCACAAAGGAGCTGGATAAGTGAAGTCTTGTGTTTACCTGAAGGCTTTGTCTAATGGTTAACTCTGGGCTTTACATTGTTATGAGCATAGTGAGTTGAGTTCTGATGTGTGTGTGTTTAGGTTTCCGTTTTGTGTGAGTGTGTGTGTGTTCAGTATATGTGAACAGGTATGGGGTTGTGTCCCTTGAACTGGTGGGCTACCAGAGAGAGGACCCACCTGATCTGTAAACAGTGTCTCAGAAAGTTTCTGTACAGTCCAGCCTCTGTTCCCTGGGAAAATACTGCATCCACTGAACAGCCCTTTATCATTTTACTGCTGTGTGTGTGTGTGTGTGTGTGTGTGTGTGTGTGTGTGTGTGTGTGTGTGTGTGTGTGTGTGTGTGTGTGTGTGTGTGTGTGTGTGTGTGTGTGTGTGTGTGTGTGTGTGTGTGTGTGTGTGTGTGTGTGTGTGTGTGTGTGTGCACGTCAGCCATGTGTGTGTGTGTGTGTGTGTGTTTGCGGTCTGTACCATGAGTGTGTGTTACTTTGGCACCAGATCCTGTAATAAAGTGCATACTCTGGGTGGGGACCAAAACAAGCTGGGATTATCAGATGACCATGACTGTAATAAGGTGAGCTAGCTACAGTAAACTGTTAGCATTCAGTTAGCTAACAGCCCTGCACTGTACTGTGGCACTATGACTGTAATAAGGTGAGCTAGCTACAGTAAACTGTTAGCATTCAGTTAGCTAACAGCCCTGCACTGTACTGTGGCACTATGACT
The DNA here is from genome assembly GCF_965601325.2 of Salmo salar. NCBI lineage: Eukaryota > Metazoa > Chordata > Actinopteri > Salmoniformes > Salmonidae > Salmo > Salmo salar. The sequence goes on along the minus strand of NC_138293.1, from coordinate 85,467,539 downwards.
GTAATAAGGTGAGCTAGCTACAGTAAACTGTTAGCATTCAGTTAGCTAACAGCCCTGCACTGTACTGTGGCACTATGACTGTAATAAGGTGAGCTAGCTACAGTAAACTGTTAGCATTCAGTTAGCTAACAGCCCTGCACTGTACTGTGGCACCATGACTGTAATAAGGTGAGCTAGCTACAGTAAACTGTTAGTGTTCAGTTAGCTAACAGCCCTGCACTGTACTGTGGCACTATGACTGTAATAAGGTGAGCTAGCTACAGTAAACTGTTAGCGTTCAGTTAGCTAACAGCCCTGCACTGTACTGTGGCACTATGACTATAATAAGGTGAGCTAGCTACAGTAAACTGTTAGTGTTCAGTTAGCTAACAGCCCTGCACTGTACTGTGGCACCATGACTGTAATAAGGTGAGCTAGCTACAGTAAACTGTTAGCATTCAGTTAGCTAACAGTTCTGCACTGTACTGTGGCACCATGACTAAACATAATTGCACTCAACGTAATTGTACACTTTCTGCCAAAAGTCAACATTTAAGCAAACATTTCCTATAAATAGTGATGTAAAACCACTAATTAGACTACTAGACTACTTGGCTGATGGGGGTTGATGACCACCTGTGAAACGACCACCTTGGTTTACATTACAAGATGGCCACCTGTGTGACTCAACTGTAGCCGCTGCATTCCTTCTGTGAAAGTCTCCCCCTCCTCCCACTGTGTTTAGTAATGGGTGAATAAGACTGAGCATGTAATTACACACTAAAAAAAGAGGGTTCCTCAAGGGTTCTTTGGGAAGGGTGATGGTTCTATGTGGAACCATAAGGACTCAATGAACCCATTGAGCCCTTCGATGGTTCTTTGCAGTTCAGAAAAGGGTTTCTCTGTTAGTGATAATTAAAATGTAGGGGTGGTGGCTCATTAGAATATTTCTGGCCATGGTTTGCTCACAGCTCATTTTGTATAACCGTGAGTGAGAGTGTCATTCCAGTTTATGTAATCTGTGATGTTATAACGTTGCGTTGTAAATATGACTATGGCCAGTGACGGTGCCTTGTGAAAGACTCACATATGGCCTTATGTCAATTGAGAACTGTTGTCTACCTCAGTTCTCAATTTTCTCCTCAGCGAGTCCCAGCAGTTCCAGGGCTAGCACACCTGATTCAACTTGTCAATTACCACAATAATAACACGTATGGAATTCAAACAACATAATATGGCTAACCAAAATAACAACATGTATGGTTCTTCAAACGGTACTACAAAGAACATTTAAGATTGATGAAGGTTCTTTATAGAACCATTCTCCATAAAGGTTCTATAAAGAACCTTAAAAAGGGCTCTGTATAGCTCCAAAAAGGTTTGTAACCATAGCGGAACCCTTTTTTGGTGCTATATAGAACCTTTTATTAAGGTTCTATATAGCACCTTTATGGAGCACCTTTATGGAGAATGGTTCTATAAAGAACCTTCATCAATCTTAAATGTTCTTTGTAGTAGGAAAAGGTTCTATATAGCACCAACAAGGGATCCGCTATGGTTCTATAAAGAACCTGCATCAATCTTAAATGTTCTTTGTAGTACCGTTTGAAGAACCATACAGGTTTTTAAGCCAAAGAACCCTATTTGGCATTATTTAGAAGCATTTAGCTTTAGTGTGTACATTAAGGTCTATGGCATGCTTTGAAACATACTATCTATATCATGTTTGCTGTAACCCCTACTGGAGGAGGCTTGTGGTCGACTGTTTTGCAGCCGAACAATGATGATGATGGTGATTACTGTCGAGGTATGACATCATCAACCGTCTGCCAATCCAATAAAGGCGGTTCATTTAACTCATTAAGCCGGTGACTAGGAATGTTTGTTGTGGAGAAGCAGGCTCCATAAAACATCAATGGAGGAAATGACGCAGTCTTTAGGAGAGGACCACACTAGCCACTTCTACCACAATGTAATTCACCTCCAATGAAGCTCCTGTGGGCTTGTAAAGTGTCATTAATGTAGGCTTGGGTGGTGAAACTGGGGTGAACTTGCTTGGTTGAGTAAGCTACCTTTCTCTGTGTGTGTGTGTGTGTGTGTGTGTGTGTGTGTGTGCTCGCGCGTGTGTATGAGTGAGTCTCTGCGACTGTGTGTGTGTTTGTGTGTGTGGGCATGAGTGTCTGCGACTGTGTGTGTGTGTGTTTGTGTGTGTCGAGACATTGCATTAACACGGCTGCCTTCTGTTTTGACGAGGTGCGGGAAATGAGGTCATGGAGGAGACCAAGCCGATGCAGAAGCATCATAAGAACTACTCCCAACAGCACGGCTACTCAGACCTGAAGAGCTCACAGATACACAGCCGACGCAAGAGGAGCGTTGGTAGGTCTGCAACACAACACAACGCCACACATCATCACATTACAACACAATACAGGATTCACACATACAGGCTACGTTTGAACCAAGGCATGACAATGAATGGACATGATGTTAGGTTGTGTTTACTGAGGGACTTATACTGAAGACATGACGTCTATCTACCAAACATTTAGCCTAGGAT
>NC_138293.1:85440000-85460000 GCF_965601325.2 Salmo salar | reverse complement strand
CAGTGATGGTAGAACTGCTGTAGATGCAATTCAATGGTCAGACATGTCAACAAAGGATTAAAGGAATTAGAGAGAGAGAGTAAGAGGGGGAGTGGGGAATGAGAGAAGAAGATAAACAGAGAGGAGGGGATAATGAATGAGAAAGAGAGAGAGAGAAGAGGTGATTAGGAATAATAGAGAAAGATAGAATGAGATAAATAAAAAGACTGTTTAAGTAGTCAGCTCCATCATCGTAGCATTACCATAACTCTCCCCTTATTTATCCTTCTCCCTCACTTCCCTCTCCGTCCCTCCCTCTCCCTCTCCGTCCCTCCCTCCCTCTCTCTCTCCCTACCCCTCTCCGTCCTTCCCTCTCTCTCTCCTTCCCCCCCTCCTTCCCTCCCTCTCTCCCTCCCCCGCTCCATCTCTCCCTCCCCCTCTCCCTCCCTCCCTCTCTCTCTCCCTCCCCCTCTCCTTCCCCCCCTCCTTCCCTCCCACTCTCCCTCCCCCTCTCCTTCCCTCCCTCTCTCCCTCTCCCTTTCCTTACCCTCTCCTTCTCTCCCCCGCTCCCTCCCCGTCTCCCTCTCTCCCTCACCCTCTTCTTCCCTCCTCTCTCTCTCCCCCTCTCTAGCTCTCTCTCTACCCCCCCTCTCTCTCTACCCTCTCTCTGTCTTGCTCACTCTCTCTCTCTCTCTCTTAATATCCATATCTCTCTATATCCCTTTTTCTCTCTTTCTCTAGTCTATATCACTTTCTCTCTATCTTTTTATTCCCCACCTCAACACGTCTGTTTTGTCTGCTCCATCTTTCCCATCTTTTTCCATCTCCTGAGTGAGTGTGTGTATTCAAGTCCCCGGCTGTGATGAGCTGGGGTGCGTTGCATTGCATTACAGGGTTCTGATGGGTTTGTCAGGGCTGCTGGCCCGGGCCTGCAGGTTAGATACAGTCATCTGTAAAACAACAGGTGGTTCTGGGAAGCAGGCCCTGCTCTGAGGACAAGAGGGTCTAGTGAGGACTGTGTGCGTGTGTGTGCGTTTGTGTGTGTGTGTGTGTGTTTGTGTGTTCTCCCACAGGCTAAAGGAAACAGTCAGTCAGACTGACAGAGAATAAAGCTGTCACTTCCCTTTTTTAGTTGTAGTTTGACCACTAACTAGTCTTGGATATCCCAGACATTGGAGCAACGTCAGCAAGGCAACGACACTAGGACTGGGGACGATGTCGGCTTCTCTTTGACAGTTCAAAGGGGGGGGATTGTTCTGGGGAGGGTCCTCTTCAGACAGATAACCCTTCCAACAAAAGAGACCATGGAGAACACTAGTCTAGCAGGACATTGGGGAGTAATGGACCAGCAATCAGAAAGACTAGGAGTAGGAGAGGGTTACCTCATCTGCTCGGCTGGCTCAGTCTCTGTGTGGGAGTGTGTGTAACAAGTATTCCCGGTTACAGTGTGTGTGTGTGTGTGTGTGTGTGTGTGTGTGTGTGTGTGTGTGTGTGTGTGTGTGTGTGTGTGTGTGTGTGTGTGTGTGTGTGTGTGTGTGTGTGTGTGTGTGTGTGTGTGTGTGTGTGTGCGTGCACATGCATTTGTGCACATGCTTGCGCCTGTGTGTGTGTGTTGCTCCTCTGTGCCATGTGTTCTCCCCTAACGCGCTGCCTGGGACAAGACCATTAGTGTTGAGGCAGCAGCAGTAGAGAGATGAGAGTGCTACTGAGGGGAGCTGAGGGGAAGAGAGGCCACAGAGTAATGAAGTGTTGATGCCTGTTGGATCAAAGCTGGAGGCCACAGAGGGTCAGGAGGATATAGCTGCAGGATCCACACATCTCTACTGACCCTGACTTTAAGGAGCCTCCTCTGACCTTCTGACCTCTACACACACACACACACACACACACACACACACACACACACACACACACACACACACACACACACACACACACAGGAGGAAACACATTCATAGGAAAGTACACACACACAGGCGCAAGCACACATACAGAGGTGAAGCATGCAAAAGGATGCAAGCACGCATACAAACAAACACACACACACACTTCCGTTCCCTCATTCATCTGAATGGCAGTCAGTCAGGACGGAGGCAGTAGCTACTAGCCGGGGCCTGTCCTCGTGTGGGACCTGGTTACGGGGTGTTTCATAAATAAAGGGACGAGTTGACGGCCATACAGTCAGTGTGATTAATGTGTGTGTGAGGCGTCCCGTGGATTATGTGAGAGAGGTATGAGGGGGATGGAGGGGGGAGAGGAGAAGTGAAGGGGGTCCCTGTTTGAAGTTGGTGCAGCTGTGAAGTATTTTCACTTTGATTTGGTCCCAGATTTTCTGCTAAATGGTGAGGGTTGGAGTGTGTGTGTGTGTGTGTGTGTGTGTGTGTGTGTGTGTGTGTGTGTGTGTGTGTGTGTGTGTGTGTGTGTGTGTGTGTGTGTGTGTGTGTGTGTGTGTGTGTGTGTGTGTGTGTGTCTGGGGGTAATCCACTCTGTGCCAGAGACCATGAAGCTGGACAGATTCTAGAACTTGGGCCAGAACTGGACCGTCTGGAATGCATCTGCTGAAATAAGAAATGTAATTCAACATTTTTTTACATTTCTTTTTATTCTTTCTTCATTTCCATCTCGCTCTCTTTCTTTAGCCTTTTACGTCCACTCCTCGTCTCCTGTCCTCCCTTTTGAACTTCTGCTTTGACTTCATCCTCTCTCTTGCTCTCGCCCTCAGCGTTTAAAGCTGTTTCTCTCTATCAAACCTGAGTTCAAATATTATATATTTCAAATCTTTCAAATACATTGAGTGTTTGCTTTAGCCTGCCTTGAGTGCCAGGTTTGCACTTTTGGGACATTTCTATTGGTTCCATTACAAATTCAATAAAGTACAGCTAAAGAATATAAAATGATTTCCAATAGTATTTGAACCCAGTTCTGGTCTGTTTGATGTTAGTTACCTACATGTTGCATGTGTTCTGTGACTCTTCCTGCTTTAAAGGGTGTCAAGGCCCATTCTGTTTGCTGTGCTTATCAGTGTCCCAGAGCCCAGCCCTGCTGGGGAACACAACACTACACTACACCACTACACTCCTCACCACTACATGTTGGATCTTCATTTGATCACCCTGTTGTTGTAGGATTTATTCTGTACAGCAGGAAATGCAAACGTATATTGTATTAGAGGTTTAAAAAGGCTTCTAAAGTTTATAATTTCAACTTTAAAATGTCAGAATTGATTTGCCTTAACTGAAAATCTATCAGTCTCTACAAAAATGTCCATTTATTATAATCCACACAATAATTCACATTTCCTGTTGCTGCAGGGTAATTTTCCTGCTTTGAGAAACTGGTCAAAATAAGATCCAACATCTGTACCTACTCTCTCTATTGGATAGACTAAACTAAAATCTGTTGCATTTTTATTCCAGTTTGCTTAAAAACCCCATCAACATTTCAGTCCACGGGACATTCATCAGAATGGTAGAAAACATGAAAAGATAAAGACAAGGTAATATGGGGTGTTTTCTCTGCCATCCCATACTTGTGCCCACAGGGCCTCTACAGAGTAGTGATTACCTGTCAGACCACTGTCAGGCCCAACACTTCATATAAACACCACTCTTACCTAGCTCTAATTACCATTGATGACAAAGGAGAGCATTCCGTCTTCACCTCCATCTCGTTACCTCTCTCTATTTTGTTCTTTCTGTCTGTCTCCATCTCCTTCCTTCCCTCCCTTCCACTCTTTCTGTCTGCCTTTCTGTCTCTTTCTCTCTCTCTCGCTCTCTCTCTCTCTCTCTTTCTCTCTCTCTCTCTCTCGCTCTCTGTCGCTCTCTCGCTCTCTGTCGCTCTGTCGCTCGCTCTGTCGCTCTCTCTGTCTCTCTCTCAATTCAAAGGGCTTTATTGGCATGGGAAACATATGTTTATATTGCCAAAGCAAGTGAAATAGACAAGAAACAAAAGTGAAATAAACAATCTCTCTCTCTCTCTCTACCTCTATATCCCTCCCTCTACCCCTCCCCCCTCTCCCTCTACCACCTTGTTTACATTTTCTAGTCTATACTTTTTTATAATTTTCACCTCCCTTTCTGGGAGTGTTTTACTCTTCATTTCTGGTTTCTGGCAAAGAGTGGTTTCCAATTTCCACTACTATCAGTAGGAGTACTCTTAGTTTAGATTGAGTCACAGCAAAAGTAATGAAAAGCATCTTGTGCGAGGTGGTACGGTGTGTGTGTTCTGGTGTGAGGACATGGGAAGGAGCAGGAAAGGAATGAAGGAGAAATTACATCTCTTATTGGACGCTTTGATGTTGGATATTTGATGATGGTCATACTTGGTGTCAAGAGGAAGGAGAGGCAGACAGTCTGCGGTCGAGACGATCCCCACATACACATTTCGTGACACACTGGGAGCTGTGTGTGTGAGAGAGAGAGAGAGATGGAGAGACTGGTGTGAAGAAATAAAGTGCTTTTTCTCAGCCCTCCCATTGGTTTCCATTGGCATTCCTGCCTCCATGCCATATGATAAATGCTCTTCTTGTTTCCTTTCTTCACCCCACACCCCTAATCCCCCCTCAGCACCCCTTATAACCCCCCATCCTCCCCTAATCCCCCCTCAGCACCCCTTATAACCCCCCATCCTCCCCTAATCCCCCCTCAGCACCCCTTATAACCCCCCATCCACCCCTAATCCCCCCTCAGCACCCCTTATAACCCCCCATCCACCCCTAATCCCCCCTCAGCACCCCTTATAACCCCCCATCCACCCCTAATCCCCCCTCAGCACCCCTTATAACCCCCCATCCTCCCCTAATCCCCCCTCAGCACCCCTTATAACTCCCCATCCTCCCCTAATCCCCCCTCAGCACCCCTTATAACCCCCCATCCTCCCCTAATCCCCCCTCAGCACCCCTTATAACCCCCCATCCTCCCCTAATCCCCCCTCAGCACCCCTTATAACCCCCCATCCTCCCCTAATCCCCCCTCAGCACCCCTTATAACTCCCCATCCACCCATCAATCCCCCCTCAGCACCCCTTATAACCCTCCATCTACTCACAATCCCCCTCTTCTCAGAGTTGAAAGCGTTGGGGGATTTGCTGTCTGTCTGTCGGTTCAACACTTTCAAAGCCCTGGTCATTGAGTTCCTCATGAGGATCACCCTTTATGAAGGAGGAGGGAATCTATTCCTTTTTCCATTAAAACCAGACTGTCAGACAGATAGATAGAGAGACAGCCCCCTCTATCTCCCTCCTGCCTTCTCTGTCCCTTATACCCCCCTTGTAGCTCACAATGAGCAGGGTTAGAAGGGGGTTGCAGGTTTTCCTCTGTATGTCTGGTGTCTGTGTGTCTGGTGTCTAGTGTTGGGACTCAGCCACTTAATTTATCCTGCAATTGCGTATCCCCCACTCTCCCCTCCTCCTTCACCCCTCCCTTCTTACTCTCCTCCTCCTCCCCCATCTTATTTATTTTCCTTTATTGCGATGTTGTTCCCATTCCTAACTACCCGTGGTGCACATCCACATCCAAGCCTTGTTTTCCTTGGACCGCTGAGCCGAAACTTTCCTTTCCACGCTCCGGCACTCCCATCGGGGGAAATCCCAATTAACCCAGCCAGGACAATCGGCTTCAGAGCTGGGAGAGGCTGGGATAGAGACTGGAGAGAGAGTCTGGAGAGAGAGTCTGGAGAGAGAGACTGGAGAGAGAGAGACTGGGATAGAGACTGGGATAGAGACTGGAGAGAGAGACTGGAGGGAGAGACTGGGATAGAGACTGGGATAGAGACTGGAGAGAGAGACTGGAGAGAGAGACTGGAGAGAGAGACTGGAGGGAGAGACTGGAGAGTTAGACTGGAGAGAGAGACTGGAGAGAGAGACTGGAGAGAGAGACTGGAGAGAGAGACTGGGATAGAGACTGGAGAGAGAGACTGGGATAAAGACTGGGATAGAGACTGGAGAGAGAGACTGGAGAGAGAGACTGGAGAGAGAGACTGGAGAGAGAGACTGGGATAGAGACTGGAGAGATAGACTGGAGAGAGAGACTGGGATAGAGACTGGAGAGAGAGACTGGAGAGAGAGACTGGAGAGAGAGACTGGGATAGAGACTGGAGAGAGAGACTGGAGAGAGAGACTGGAGAGAGAGACTGGAGAGAGAGACTGGGATAGAGACTGGAGAGAGAGACTGGAGAGAGAGACTGGAGAGAGAGACTGGAGAGAGAGACTGGGATAAACACTGGGATAGAGACTGGAGAGATAGACTGGAGAGAGAGACTAGGATAGAGACTGGAGAGAGACTGGGAGAGAGACTGGCGAGAGACTGGAGAGAGACTGGGATAGAGACTGGAGAGAGACTGGGAGAGAGACTGGAGAGAGACTGGGAGAGAGACTGGGAGAGAGACTGGAGAGAGACTGGATAGAGACTGGGATAGAGACTGGGGAGAGACTGGAGAGAGACTGGGAGAGAGACTGGGATAGAGACTGGGATAGAGACTGGGGAGAGACTGGAGAGAGACTGGGATAGAGACTGGAGAGAGACTGGAGAGAGACTGGAGAGAGACTGGAGAGAGACTGGGAGAGAGACTGGGAGAGAGACTAGGCGAGAGACATCAGGAAAGACTGGAAAAGGCTGGAAGAGAGTTGAAGAGACCAGGAGAGACTGGGAGAGACTGGGAGAGAGACCAGGAAGAGACCTACCTTTTCCCTTCTATCCCAGAGCTCACTGCATAAACCCTTTAAACCCTCCGTTGCTCTCTCTCTCTGGCCGGATCGGATATCATTCCATAACCTGACCGGGATTCTTTCCCAGGCCCGGCTTTCTGACAGAGTTTAGAGGTTGATGATTTATATATAGAGTGTGTGGGGCCCCTTCGGTTGCACCACGGGGTCTTCTATGGTGTGTCTAGCTGCTGTGATGGTGGGTTCTGAGACGGGACTTGAGTGGGTTCAATGAAAGGAAGATTGAATTAACTATGAATGTCAATATTTCTGGGGAGTCAGAGAGTGTCATGACAGGACACAGACAGGCTGACAGGGTGACAGGGACGCAGGCTGACATGGTGACAGGGACATAGACAGGCTGACATGGTGGCAGGGACACAGACAGGCTAACATGGTGACAGGGACACAGGCTGACATGGTGACAGGGACACAGACAGGCTGACAGAGACACAGACAGGCTGACAGGGTGACAGGGACACAGACAGGCTAACATGGTGACAGGGACACAGACAGGCTGACAGGGTGACAGGGACACAGACATGCTAACCTGGTGACAGTGACACAGGCTGACATGGTGACAGGACACAGACAGGCTGACATGGTGACAGGACACAGACAGGCTGACATGGTGACAGGGACACAGACAGGTTGACATTGTGACAGGACACAGACAGGCTGACATGGTGACAGGGACACAGACAGGCTGACATGGTGACAGGACACAGACAGGTTGACATGGTGACAGGACACAGACAGGCTGACATGGTGACAGGACACAGACAGGCTAACATGGTGACAGGGACACAGACAGGTTGACATGGTGACAGGACACAGACAGGTTGACATGGTGACAGGACACAGACAGGCTGACATGGTGACAGGACACAGACAGGCTGACATGGTGACAGGGACACAGACAGGCTGACATGGTGACAGGGACACAGGCTGACATGGTGACAGGACACAGACAGGCTGACATGGTGACAGGGACGCAGACAAGCTGACATGGTGACAGGGACACAGGCTGACATGGTGACAGGGACACAGACAGGCTGACAGAGACACAGACAGGCTGACAGGGTGACAGGGACACAGACAGGCTAACATGGTGACAGGGACACAGACAGGCTGACAGGGTGACAGGGACACAGACATGCTAACCTGGTGACAGTGACACAGGCTGACATGGTGACAGGACACAGACAGGCTGACATGGTGACAGGACACAGACAGGCTGACATGGTGACAGGGACACAGACAGGCTGACATGGTGACAGGACACAGACAGGCTGACATGGTGACAGGGACACAGACAGGCTGACATGGTGACAGGACACAGACAGGTTGACATGGTGACAGGACACAGACAGGCTGACATGGTGACAGGACACAGACAGGCTAACATGGTGACAGGGACACAGACAGGTTGACATGGTGACAGGACACAGACAGGTTGACATGGTGACAGGACACAGACAGGCTGACATGGTGACAGGACACAGACAGGCTGACATGGTGACAGGGACACAGACAGGCTGACATGGTGACAGGGACACAGGCTGACATGGTGACAGGACACAGACAGGCTGACATGGTGACAGGGACACAGACAGGCTGACATGGTGACAGGACACAGACAGGTTGACATGGTGACAGGACACAGACAGGCTGACATGGTGACAGGACACAGACAGGCTAACATGGTGACAGGGACACAGACAGGTTGACATGGTGACAGGACACAGACAGGTTGACATGGTGACAGGACACAGACAGGCTGACATGGTGACAGGACACAGACAGGCTGACATGGTGACAGGGACACAGACAGGCTGACATGGTGACAGGGACACAGGCTGACATGGTGACAGGACACAGACAGGCTGACATGGTGACAGGGACGCAGACAAGCTGACATGGTGACAGGGACACAGACAGGCTGACATGGTGACAGGGACACAGACAGGCTGACATGGTGACAGGGACACAGACAGGCTGACATGGTGACAGGACACAGACAGGCTGACATGGTGACAGGGACACAGACATGCTGACATGGTGGCAGGGACACAGACAGGCTGACATGGTGACAGGGACGCAGACAGGCTGACATGGTGACAGGACCCAGACAGGCTGACATGGTGACAGGGACACAGACAGGCTGACATGGTGACAGGGACACAGACAGGCTGACATGGTGACAGGGGGACATAGAGGAGGATGTGGAGGAGGGAGCAGGGCTGTTTGCGTGTTACCCAGTACTGAACTGAACACCCCTCCCCCCTCCTCTCCACTTCCTAATTCCAGTATCAGTCTATTGTCATACTCTGACTCTGGGAATGTGCCCTGGCTGTGTACAAGGAGACAAGTGAAGGGAGGGAGAGAATGACAAGGAGGAGATGAGAAGTGTAGAGGAAGACAGTGACTAATCAAGAGAACGCTTGCTGTTGACAAAGTGGGAAGAGCAGAGGGAGAGTACATAACTTCATTGGTGGAGACATGTTGAAAAGCAGCCACACACTCAGAGGGAAGGGTGTAGGTGCTGTTCTGCTCTGTGTGTCCTTAACCCTGCTGTGTTGAGTAACAGGCCTACTGCTGGCCTCTCTGTCACACATACACACCGCTTTATCCCCTTGTCCATGTGTGTTTGTTTGTGCAACTGTGTGTGCGTGTATCATTTGTCATTAGGCTCCGCCACAGTAGTAACTGTCAGGCACCGCTGACTCTCCCTGTTTCTGATTGGCCGACCCCTGACCCCCTAGACATTCTGGTAACCAACGGCAGCGGAGCCGGGCACAGAGACAGCTGCAGCCCCTGTGTGCGTACAGCTCTGATTCCCCTGTCACACACACTGGCTAGTGACAAGGAGTGGGATTCCGTTTGGCTTGTTTTGCTCAGGAAACACTATCGATTAATCAGGCCTATATTAGTCACCAGTGTCCTTGAGGATTAAACAGAGCTAGACTGAGTTTAATAGGTTACGTATGAATGAGACTTAATGCTACCCATGATCACGTTCAGTGTGCTGTCCCCCTCCTTTAAAGACTCCCCCTTAAACACACACAACCCACCCCAAAATGACATGGTCCCCGGAATGTACACAAATCTAAAACCTCCCACCTCTGCAAACTTATGTGAAGACACACAGGTTGAATGCAATCAGTTGTGTAACTCTCCCCCTCTTTCTCTCTCTTTCTCTCTCTCCCTCCTCTTTCTCTCACCCATTCCCTCCTCTCTTCCCACCGCTTCTCTCTTTTACCCATCTCCCCTCTCTCCCCCTCCCTCTCCCTCTCTGTCTCCACCCCTACTCAGTTTCTGCTCAGGCCCTCTCACCCTCTGCTTCAGACCGGAGATAAGAGCAAACACACACCATGATGATCGCCGTCCAGACACCATTGTCCACTGTTTACCCACGGAATACCTCTGCTACTTAACCTCCTTTTCACTCCCTCTATCCCTGTTTTCTCTCTTCCTATCCCTCATTCCCCCCTTTTCCTGCCTTTCTAAAAGACACTGTTTCAAAGGAAGGATGCTGAATAGTGGATGCTGTGTTCTCCCTACCCTCTTTCTTGCCACTCTGTGTCCAGTTCAGCCTACGTCTCTGTCTCACCCTGGGCTTATGTTTCCGAGACGTTACGTCATTGCAGGGCCCAAACATTACAAGGTTATGTAGTATCAGAATGGAATGGTGTATTATTTGGGCTGTGTGACTAATTCACTGGGTAGAGCTTGACTTGGCTGGAGGCCAGAATGGGATTGAGAAAGAACTCTCCTTCTCTCCCATCTGTGTGTGTGTGTGTGTGTGTGTGTGTGTGTGTGTGTGTGTGTGTGTGTGTGTGTGTGTGTGTGTGTGTGTGTGTGTGTGTGTGTGTGTGTGTGTGTGTGTGTGTGTGTGTGTGTGTGTGTGTGTGTGTGTGTGGGAGCTGTCCTGACTGCATAACAGCATTGTTCATAACACCAGAAAGCGTGAGGAGATTGTCGGTCAATATCCTGTCCCGTGCCATGACCAGGAAGAGCACAGAAGCCTGATATATTGTTTCCATGTGGCCCAGGCCCAGGGTGTGTCTGTGTACCTGCCCTGGCCTTCAGATCAGAGATCAGAGAGAGGCATCACCTAACGCCATTTTACACATCCACCCAACAGCCCAACTACACCCACTTCACAGGCCCCTTGAAGTGGCTGGGTGGTGGGGAGTCAGTGTTGGGGTTGGTGGAGTTATTGAATGGAAGTTTAGGTGAAGGTCTGTGTAAGATCTGGCTGTGTGGGATAGTGTTGGGTTGGGTTAAGTGCAAGGGTTAGGCTTGGCTACAGTAAATTAGTTGAGATGAGGTAGGGGAGCAGGTCAGACACAGAGGCAGGGGGACCTCTCAAACTACTCTCCCCTGGCCTCCCGAGTGGCGCAGTGGTCTAAGGCACTGCATCGCAGTACTAGCTGTGCCACTGGAGATTCTGGTTAGTCCAGGCTCTGTTGCAGCTGGCCGCAGGAGTCGCAAACCCTCCCCTAACCCAGACGACACTGGGCCAATTGTACGCCGCCCCATGGGACTCCCGACCGGGTGGCCGACCCATGGGGCGGCACACAATTGGCCCAGCGTCGTCCGGGTTAGGAGAGGGTTTGCGACTCCTGTGGCGGGCCGGGCGCAGTGCACTCTAACACTGTTGCCAGGTGTACGGCGTTTCCTCCGTCACATTGGTGCGGCTGGCTTCCGGGTTAAGCGGGCGTTGTGTCAAGAAGCAGTGAGGCTTGGTTGGGTCATGTTTCGGGGGACGCACGGCTCTTGACCTTCGCCTCTCCCGAGTCCGTACGGGAGTTGCTGGGATTTGTTATTTTTTTTTGTATTAAATAATAATTGAAAAAAGATTCAAAATAACATCTCTCCCCAGTCAGGGTGAACCTTCACTGGGCCTCATGGTGCGTGTCACTCCCTCCTCCCTCCCTATCGTTTGAGCCTCTGCTCAATATTGACACACCTGATCACCAGGCCATAGAACGCTGCACATCAGCACAATGGAATGCTCCTGTCATACATCAAACAGAGGGAGATGACGGTGGCTGCGCCAGAGGCGTTAGAGAAGGAGAAATGGAGGAGGGAGCAGGGCTTTCTCTTTCTTTCTTTTCATTCATCCATCTCTCTTGGTGTTAGCCAATGGAGAAAGAGTGAAAGGTGAATGAAGGGAACACAGAAAAAGCCTAAACGAGCGTAAATGGTGTTATTGTGGTAGTGTTGTTAACCTCTCTCCCTCCCTTCGTTCAGGTGGCCAAGGTGGAGTATGTGCGGAGGAAACCCAAGCTGAAAGAGGTCTTGGTCAGGTTAGAAGACCACCTGGAGTGTGTGTGCACGTCACAACATCACGTGACCGAGCACTCAGACGCAGACACAGGTAAATAATGTTAAGGCCGACTGAATTTATCACAACTTTATTGGAGCGTAGATGGCCTTCACAGACTGTTTGGTTGGATGTCTGAGTATCTGAGTCCCGCCCCATTCAGTCATTCCTTCCTACGCCTGGTCTTTTTATACTGCTAGTCTGTCTGTCTGTCTGTCTGTCTGTCTGTCTGTCTGTCTGTCTGTCTGTCTGTCTGTCTGTCTGTCTGTCTGTCTGTCTGTCTGTCTGTCTGTCTGTCTGTCTGTCTGTCTGTCTGTCTTCCTGCCTACCTGCCTGCCTGCTGGCTCTCTAGCTTGCACTGCATGACCTCTTGTATATCACTGTTGGGAAAACAGACACGCCTGCAAGCTAGACTTCTATTGCCAAACCTGCAAGGCCCCTTGTGTGTGTCTGATAGAAAGACAGTGTCAGTGTGTGTGTGAGGGTGTTTGTTTGTCTGTGTGTGTGTGTGTGTGTGTGTGTGCGTGCATGCATGCGTGTAAAGGGAGGGTGTCCAAAGGCTGCTTGGCTTGGCTTGGACGGCAGGTAACAATCCTTTCCCCTTGATCCAAAGCCTCCGTTGGGAAGAGACAATGTGGACTGAGGCATCTCAACTTTTTATAGTGTCATTTCAAATCCTCTTGAATTCTCTCTCTGTCATGGAGGCTTTTTATCTCCTCTGCTTTCTGCTCTTTGTGTCGTAAACCTTGCTGCTTCCCCCTCTTGCTAACCCTTGTCCTTGTCCTCCTATCCTCCCTCCCCAACTTGTGTTTTCAGGCCACCATACTAGGGCTAAAGGTAGAAAAAGGAAAGCTAAAAAGCTAAAGCTCAACAAGGATTTATTGGCGACATAATAAACTTGAACACATTATTCCAAAGTCCGGCCGCCGGACCCCCCGGCTCCAACAGGTAGGAGGACTTTAGCACCAGCATGGCAATCCAACCAATTACCCACCTGCTGGTCACAAGCCCAATCAGGACAGAGAAAGGTTTGCCAATCAGATCACAATCAACACCACACCCAATCAGTGCGAGGAGAGGGAGGGCTGAAATGGGCCACGCTCTGTGAATGCCGCTGCATGATTTAGTGTGATTTTTATGCCTGCCTGCACACTGCATATCCTCTTTGTGTTGTGTTTTTATGCCTGTATGAGTTTATGAATGAGTATTTCAACCTCACCTTGTTCACCGACCAGTATTTGTCCTTCACTCCAGCTGTCTCTGTGTCTCTGTGTGTATCTGATTTCAAATACCATTCTACATGGTCTCTACTTCCCATGCTCTCACCTGTATTTCATGTCCTTTATCTTTCTCTCTCATCCTCTCTGTCCATTTGTCCTGTCTCATCTCTGTCTGTCTGTCTGTCTGTCCAATGTTCTGACTGTCTCGTCTCATCTCTGTCTGTCTGTCCAATGTTCTGACTGTCTCGTCTCATCTCTGTCTGTCTGTCTGTCCAATGTTCTGACTGTCTCGTCTCTGTCTGTCTGTCTGTCTGTCTGTCTGTCTGTCTGTCTGTCTGTCTGTCTGTCTGTCTGTCTGTCTGTCTGTCTGTCTGTCCAATGTTCTGACTGTCTCGTCTCTGTCTGTCTGTCTGTCTGTCTGTCTGTCTGTCTGTCTGTCTGTCTGTCTGTCTGTCTGTCTGTCTGTCTGTCTGTCTGTCTGTCTGTCTGTCTGTCCAATGTTCTGTCTGTCCGTCTGCCCGTCTGTCCAATGTTCCGTCTGCCTGTCTGTCTGTCCAGTGTTCCGTCCATCGTTCCGTCCGTCGTTCCGTCCGTCCGTCTGTCCCTCTCTCTTTATGACACACGTTCAAATTGAACAAAATGGGGAATGAATATCACCTTTTACCTCTAACATGTTCAAATAATATGGGGATTAATGAAATGCTAATGCTAAAGCTAATGGTAATAGTAATTATGGGGGTAATGGTAATGCTAAAGCTAATGGTAATAGTAATGATCAGGCTAATGCTAATGAAATGCTAAATGTTAATGTCAGCTCTCTCTCTCTCTCTCATCTCCACAGTGGACATAAGGTGAGACCCCAGCAGCATTGGACTTCAGTGTGGAAGGGGCCAAAGAGAGGATGCTGCCATATTTGGACTGCTGACCTACCCCCTTCCCTGACCCCACCCCACCTACCGCCTTTTAAAAACAAAGATTACTGTAAAGAGAAAAAAAGAGAAAAAGTTAATAAAATGCCAAAGGTGCTTTTTTCTATTACCGTAAAAAGTAATGCAGAAGGTCTCTGTCAAGTGCAGCAGAACCAACCAATCGAACAGTGATGCGGATGAGGATGGTGAAGGCGATAAAGACCTGGGCAGAAAAGAGAAGAGGAGGACAAGATGGGTTGTCGTTTGTTTGGGTAAACAGGACAGTTTGACGATCACAGAGAGAGATCCAGGATGGATCATTGGATTAAGCCTTGATGGGGGATCTGTTGACTGGATCCTAAAAGGACACAGAGAGGGACAATCAGTGAACTCTTTGGGACGTGTGGAGGCTTGCATGTTCCTAGCCGTTGGCCTAAGTGACACTTGCCTGGACAGTCAATGACTGACAGAGAGAAAAAGAGAGGGAGAGAGGGAAAGAGATGTTGAGAGAAGTTGTAGAGAGGTGTAGAAGGTACTGGTCGTGTTACTTGTTGTTCCGGAACTCTCTGTAAACTGTAGTGGAACTTGTGAACATTCTGGAACTCATAAAATGGTTGCCCATTTTGTTTCTTTTGGATAAAGTGTTGGGAAAAGTGTTTGCAATCATCAGGACCTGTTGTTCCAAGCGGCTTCTCTGCTTCTCTCTCTCTTGGGTTTCCCTATCTGCTCCTATTGGGATTGTGCCAGTCGCCATATACACTACAGAACGATTCAGAAAGGAAGATTCATTCATTGCTACTAATAAACTATTTATACGTGTAAACGTTTTCATTTCTCTCTCTCTCCCTCCAAGACATTGTTATGTTTTCTGTGACATGTAAGAGTCATGTTCTGTGTGATCCTCTGGTAGTGAATCTTCATGTCCACATGTTCATGTAGTTGTTACGCATGTTCAATGTTGTCTTATTATGTGCCAGTATATTATCTGAACAGTCTCAAGTCTAGTTGTATGGGCTGGAAATGTAAGGAAGCGTGGCGAGGAGGAGATGGGGAGGACAGAGTCTGTACAAGTACAGGAAGATGCTTTATTTTTGTTAAGAAAATATATTATGCTTACTTATATTCAAGTAGGAAGTATGTTTGTTATTTCTTTGTTTGTTGTGGTTGAAGGCTTTTATTTAATCCATGGAAACGATGCAGGAATGGGGGTGAGGAAATGTATAAGTCCCCAGCAATGCACCCTGTTTGGTGGTGTAGGGCAGCCTTACATCAGCAGTGCTGTACTGTATTATCTAGAGCGCTGGATAGAGCTAACCTGGTCCCAGATCAGTTTGTGTTGTCCTCCAAACACATATAGTCATTGGCAAGACAGCACAAACCGATCTGAGATCAGGTTAGTGCAGAGCTGGCTGAGGAAGACTCAATCTGGGGCATCGTTGGACTGTGTCTCTTTAACCCAGTTATCTAGCCAAAAGTTACACCCAGTAACCAGAGCGCCATTATACACAACAGAACACACACGTTCAGCATGTGTGTGTGTGTGTGTGCACATAAATGTGTGTGTGAAACCACTTTTAACCCACATCACACTCCTTTGATAAGATGGTACCCAGTCCGCCCCACCAGCACACAAGCTGTTCTTAACGAGTACAAAGTCCATCTTGAATGAGAGAGAGTTTGTGAACAAACCAACATGGATGGTTTCCTAGTTAATCAAGCAGCAGTCTTCCATTGACACGTTAACAACGATGAAGACTGTTCCACTGTTGACACGTTAACAACGATGAAGACTGTTCCACTGTTGACACGTTAACAACGAGGAAGACTGTTCCACTGTTGACACGTTAACAACGAGGAAGACTGTTCCACTGTTGACACGTTAACAACGAGGAAGACTGTTCCACTGTTGACACGTTAACAACGAGGAAGACTGTTCCACTGTTGACACGTTAACAACGAGGAAGACTGTTCCACTGTTGACACGTTAACAACGATGAAGACTGTTCCACTGTTGATGAGTGAAAGATCGAAAAAGAAGATACCACTGTTTATGGAGAGACTGACACCAAATCTCTAACAACACCCTATTTCCCGTAGATTGCAGTGCACTACTTTAGACCAGAGCCACTGGCCAAAATTAGTGCGCTACATCGGGAATAGGTTGTCGTTTGGCACACACTGAATCAATAGAAAGACCTGGGCACTTTTCCAAAATGTCTCAGAGTAGGAGTGCTGTTCATCTTATTCATTATGATCTAAACAGCTAAACTGATCCTAGATCAGCACTAAATGTCTCAGAGTAGGAGTGCTGTTCATCTTATTCATTATGATCTAAACAACTAAACTGATCCTAGATCAGCACTTTATGAAGTCCTGGGTGAGAGACATGTTGAGAGAAAATAGATGACTGTATCTGCAGCTGCTTTGTGTTGTGGTAACAACATCTTCAACTGCACTATACAGACTTCCAAGGTGATTCCATTGGTGCTATATGTATAAAGGAAATCAGAAGAAGTTTCACCACCATTTTGCAATGCATTCATTTATTCATTCATTGTCAATAGACCAGGGACCATTGCTTACAGTAACTAAAGAAACTGCAACAACACAGGCTAATAGGATTTTTTATTTGGGCCTCTATTGGATAAAAACAGCAATGATTATAATTTATATATTTATGTTTTCAATAATAAATACATTCTGCTTATCAAACTGTACACAGAATGTTGGGTCCTGTTTTTGGTCCTAGTTACAGGTACAGTATGATTTGTGCCACGTCTCTTTCTCAGTTGCTGTATAAATCAGTCCTTCTCTTGCTGAAAGAACTGACCAGGTGAAAAAGCCTACTCACTGGGCACAGACTTCAATTCCACATTGGTTCAATGTAACTTCATTGAAATTACATGGAAACAACATTGATTCAACCAGTGTGTGCCCAGTGGGTAATTATATATATATTTTTTATTTAACCTTTATTTAACTAGGCAACTCAGTTGAGAACAAATTCTTATTTACCATGACGGCCTACCCCGGCCAAACCCGGATGACACTGGGGAAATTGTGCGCCGCCCTATGGGACTCCCAATCACGGCCGGTTGTGATACAGCCTGGATTCGAACCAGGGTGTCTGTAGTGATGCCTCAAGCAGTGAGATGCAGACTGGTGCGCCACTCGGGAGCCCCGTGATGATGATGATGAGTTTCCACCATATTGTCTTCACCTTTCAAGTCAGTGCAGATGAAGAGGAGACGAGGACAGATCAGTGCAATGAAAGACAGGAAGAGAGGATGGAAGGTTAGACAACGGAGAAAGAGCTGTTGATGAGGCGAGCAGTACCCATCTGCATCCTCATGTCCTGTAGTCCATCTGCATCCTCATGTCCTGTAGTCCATCTGCATCCTCATGTCCTGTAGTCCATCTGCATCCTCATGTCCTGTAGTCCATCTGCATCCTCATGTCCTGTAGTCCATCTGCATCTTCATGTTCTGTAGTCCATCTGCATCCTCATGTCCTGTAGTCCATCTGCATTCTCCTGTTCTGTAGTCCATCTGCATCCTCATGTCCTGTAGTCCATCTGCATCCTCCTGTTCTGTAGTCCATCTGCATCCTCATGTCCTGTAGTCCATCTGCATCCTCCGGTTCTGTAGTCCATCTGCATCCTCATGTCCTGTAGTCCATCTGCATCCTTCTGTTCTGTAGTCCATCTGCATCCTCATGTCCTGTAGTCCATCTGCATCCTCATGTCCTGTAGTCCATCTGCATCTTCATGTTCTGTAGTCCATCTGCATCCCCATGTCCTGTAGTCCATCTGCATCCTCATGTCCTGTAGTCCATCTGCATCTTCATGTCCTGTAGTCCATCTGCATCCTCATGTCCTGTAGTCCATCTGCATCCTCATGTCCTGTAGTCCATCTGCATCCTCATGTCCTGTAGTCCATCTGCATCCTCCTGTTCTGTAGTCCATCTGCATCCTCATGTCCTGTAGTCCATCTGCATCCTCATGTCCTGTAGTCCATCTGCATCTTCATGTTCTGTAGTCCATCTGCATCCTCATGTCCTGTAGTCCATCTGCATCCTCCTGTTCTGTAGTCCATCTGCATCCTCATGTCCTGTAGTCCATCTGCATCCTCCTGTTCTGTAGTCCATCTGCATCCTCCTGTTCTGTCGTCCATCTGCATCCTCATGTTCTGTAGTCCATCTGCATCCTCCTGTTCTGTAGTCCATCTAGTAGCCGGAGGGTGTGGAGTGGACAGGCAGAAGGCATGTGGAGTGGACAGGCAGAAGGCGTGTGGAGTGGACAGGCAGAAGGCGTGTGGAGTGGACAGGCAGAAGGCATGTGGAGTGGACAGGCAGAAGGCATGTGGAGTTGACAGGCAGAAGGCGTGTGGAGTGGACAGGCAGAAGGCATGTGGAGTGGACAGGCAGAAGGCGTGTGGAGTGGACAGGCAGAAGGCGTGTGGAGTGGACAGGCAGAAGGCATGTGGAGTGGACAGGCAGAAGGCGTGTGGAGTGGACAGGCAGAGGGCGTGTGGAGTGGATAGACAGAAGGCGTGTGGAGTGGACAGGCAGAAGGCATGTGGAGTGGATAGGCAGAAGGCATGTGGAGTGGACAGGCAGAAGGCATGTGGAGTGGATAGGCAGAAGGCGTGTGGAGTGGACAGGCAGAAGGCATGTGGAGTGGATAGGCAGAAGGCGTGTGGAGTGGACAGGCAGAAGGCATGTGGAGTGGATAGGCAGAAGGCATGTGGAGGAAATGTGAGCTTTCCTGGGGCCTGTGGAGCGAGCTGTGACTGGCCTCGCTTCCAGGATCCTCCAGAGCCAGGGGGAGACTTTATTACTCTCTCCCTGAGATCCTCACCCTAATCCTGGGTTTAGAGGACATGAAAGTGCCGCCTACCCACCACTTCCCCCAGAAACACACACCCCGTTTATTACCCCTGAGAGGAGAAAGAAGAGAACATGAAAGAGCAGATCAGAGGAGGGACACCAGCTTTGCTGCCAGCGGAATGGAGGGACATATCAAAGAAAGAGAAGAACATGAAGATGTTATGTTTGTATTGTTTTTTATCTGACATGCTCTGGGTGTAGAGGGGGTCATTGAAAAGGGAGTGGGGGATGGAGGGAAAGAAGGAAAAGGGAGGAGGGGAGGTGGGAGGAGAGGTACACTATATATATATACATATTCAAAGTAGTGGATTCGGCTATTTCAGCCACACCCGTTGCTGACGTGTATAAAATCAAGCACAAATCCATGCAATCTCCATAGACAAACATTGACAGTAGAACGGCCTTAGCCGCGAAGTGGTAGACCACACAAGCTCACAGAACGGGACCGCCGAGTGCTGAAGCATATAGCGCATAAAAATCGTCTGTCCTGGTTGCAACACTCACTACCGAGTTCCAAACTGCCTCTGGAAGCAACGTCAGCACAAGAACTGTTCGTCAGGAGCTTCATGAAATGGGTTTCCATGGCCGAGCAGCTGCTCACAAGCCTAAGATCACCATGTGCAATGTGCAAGCATCGGCTGGAGTGGTTTAAAGCTCGCCGCCATTGGACTCTGGAGCAGTGGAAACAGGTTCACGCTTCACCATCTGGCAGTCCAACGGACGAATCTGGGTTTGACAGATGCCAGGCGAACACTACCTGCCCTAATGCATAGTGCCAACTGTAAAGTTTGGTGGAGGAGGAATAATGGTCTGGGGCTGTTTTTCATGGTTTGGGCTAGGCCCCTTAGTTCCAGTGAAGAGACATATTAATGCTACAGCATACAATGACATTCTAGACGATTCTGTGTTTCCAACTTTGTGGCATCCGTTTGGGAAGGCCCGTTCCTGTTCAGCATGACAATGCCGCCGTGCACA
>NC_138293.1:85415000-85437500 GCF_965601325.2 Salmo salar | reverse complement strand
TAACTCCCCCTTCTCTCTCTCTCTCTCTCTCTCTCTCTCTCTCTCTCTCTCTCTCTCTCTCTCTCTCTCACTCTCTATCTCCCCCATCTCCCCCTTCTCTCTCTCTATCTGCACATTCTCTCTCTATCTCTCTCTCCCTCTCTATCTCCCCCTTCTCTCTCTCTCTATCTCCACCTTCTCTCTCTCTCTCTCTCTCTCTCTCTCTCTATCGCCACCTTCTCTCTCTCTATCTCCACCTTCTCTCTCTCTCTATCTCCACCTTCTCTCTTTCTCTATCTCCACCTTCTCTCTCTCTCTATCGCCACCTTCTCTCTCTCTCTCTCTCTCTCTCTCTCTATCGCCACCTTCTCTCTCTCTCTCTCTCTCTCTAACTCCCCCTTCTCTCTCTCTCTCTCTCCCTCTCTATCTCCCCATTCTCTCTCTCTCTCTCTCACTCTCTATCTCCCCCATCTCCCCCTTCTCTCTCTCTATCTGCAGATTCTCTCTCTATCTCTCTCCCCCTCTCTATCTCCCTGTTAGAGCCTATTTGGACATATTTGTATAAAAGACAGAACATTCAGAGCTCCATGTATATTTGTGTAAATATGAATGTATATGATGAAATATTAGGTACGTACCTTTATGATTTATATTTACCTGTTTGAGATGTATTCATTTGTTGTTAGTGTAACTTAGTTTTGTCCCCCCCCTCTTGCCCATTCATTGTACTGCAGTAAGTGTGTTAGGATAAAAGCAGGAAGTTGGGCCTTTGGGGGGGGGGGAGTCCTTGCTAGACGCGGGAGCGGTATAGTTTTTTGACCATACAGACAGGTCATATTGTGTATTTTCCATATCAAGTAACCTATGTTTTAAGTTGATTGGATATTCATTTTCCTGTTAGATATAAGAAGAATAAACATTTTTGTTGCACCATATCCCTGGATCACATTGAATGTTTGGCCTTTTGGAAACCTTGAGTGTGGACTGTATGCGTACCAAACAACCCCGCTTCAGGCTTGGGCAGTGGCTATGGTAAAGAGGAAAGGAAGCCACTACAATCAAGTCAAAAAACTCCGTGAAGGATTGCTATCGGAAGGAAATCTCCGGTTTTGGACACACACTGGATATTTCCTTAACCTCTTAGCCTCTGCATAGCCTCTTCTGGCTTCCATATGCAGACAACTACGTACCAGATCCTTGGGCTGACCAGTGGTGTACTGTTCCAGGTAATAGAGCCTATCCTGGTGACTGCTCGTCTTATCTTCTATACCATGTTCAAATGCACGCATGAATGGCCTAAAGTTTAGAGGATCACCGTCAAACATAGGTATCTCCCTAACAGGGAGTGTGGCCTGTTTGTGCTGTAGTACAAGGAGGTCAGCAATTTCATTCTGCCTTTGCATGACAGTAGAGAGGTTATCAGGCTGGCATTATCGCTGATACCTGCAGTGTTGATTCTGTGTTGATTGCTAGACCTTGCTGTTGGCTGCTGAAGGGTGTGGTTCATGACTGTTTTCTGAATAGGTTTTGATGGCTTTGTTGTCGGTTGTTGTAAAACCCTTTGTAGTGGGGTATTTGGAACTGCACCTAATGCAGCAAACTCAACAGGTGATGTTTCAGGTTCCACATAGACCTCAGGTACCTGGTTCTCAAAATAAGAGTTCATTCCATCTTCTTGGCTTAGTAAATGGGCTGCCACAGCATGGGATTGAGAAGTTGACTCAACACTCTCCAGGACCTTCAGTTTGGCATTATATGCTGCTATGTCCGTTTCCAGTGCCATTTTCTCCATCCTAACATTCAGTTGAGCTCTCTCCAGTTCCAGTGCATGCTTGTCCTGTAATGATGCTTGGCGAGCTAGTAGAGCTGCTCGTTCTGCCTCAGCTTTTAGGCGTGCAGACGACACTGAGGAAGCCGTCTTAGAATACTTTGTTTTACTTGATGTTTTTGACACATTGGAAATGCTGTCGTGTGGTTCAATGAGCGTTTGTGGCTCAACTTCAGCTTTTTTCCATATTTCCACCTCTTTCAGGAAATGTTCATAAGTTCTCATTCTTGGTTGATAATAGTTCATGCTCTCCTGTTCTTGTTCCTCCTCTGTGACCAGCTCTAGCACAGATTCATGAGCATTCTTAAAGTCATTGAGAACAGCATCAAATGCTTCAAGACTCTCATTCACAGTTTCAATGTTTCCTCCATCAACAAGAAGGACTTTTATTTCATTCATTTTGCGTGTACACGCTCCAAGTTTGCCTCTCCGGGCTGCATATAGTGAATTTAAATGATCCTCTGCCCTCTCCGGTGGAGTCTTATTTGGGATTTCATCCTCCATCATTCACTTTTAGTTCACTCAATTTACAATGACACAGTTGTTGGTTTGATTGTTAAACGTAATGCCCCTTTAGACCTCCTTTAATGCTTTAAAACACAGTCATCCATTTCAGCATATTGACCCATTTTGAATTGAACATGTGCAAGTTCGGCATTTTAGTTGCGTTTTAAACATTTCATCCCTTTATACGTTTTGTCCCTTTAATGAAGTTTGAACACGCAGTATCATTCGTTGCGTGGATGCATTGCATTTCCACGTTAGGCCAAATATTAGACATATGATTAGGTTACATTGTGCATAGGATCTCAGTGTTTCCCAAACTTAAACATCTTAATTGTTTTCACAGCGCTGTGTTTTGAATTCCATTCCCAAGTTTATCAAACATTCCAATTATAAGCACATTTGCGCTTCCATAATATGCATGATCAAACGATCGCATTGAACAGGGCAGCTCATTCATTCGCAGTGGTTACTCACGGCTGGCGAATTCTAGGAGTTCAAGTCCTTCCAAGCGAGCTGTCCTTATGGTACGAATGCAATTACAAATAGAATAATATCCAGTGTGTGTCCAAAACCGGAGATTTCCTTCCGATAGCAATCCTTCACGGAGTTTTTTGACTTGATTGTAGTGGCTTCCTTTCCTCTTTACCATAGCCACTGCCCAAGCCTGAAGCGGGGTTGTTTGGTACGCATACAGTCCACACTCCCTGTTAGGGAGATACCTATGTTTGACGGTGATCCTCTAAACTTTAGGCCATTCATGCGTGCATTTGAACATGGTATAGAAGATAAGACGAGCAGTCACCAGGATAGGCTCTATTACCTGGAACAGTACACCACTGGTCAGCCCAAGGATCTGGTACGTAGTTGTCTGCATATGGAAGCCAGAAGAGGCTATGCAGAGGCTAAGAGGTTGTTAAAGGAACACTTTGGCAATGAAATCAAAGTCACCACTGCTTACATGGAAAAAGCTTGGAACTGGACAAACATCAAACCGGATGATGGAAAGGGACTGGGTGGCTATGCACTCTATCTTAGAGGTTGCTGTAATGCTATGCAAGACCTACAGAACATGGAAGAGCTTAATCTTCCCTCCAACATAAAGTTGATCATGTCAAAACTTCCCTACAAACTAAGGGAAAAATGGAGGTCTACGGCATGTGATATTTTAGAGAGAAGACACCTGAGGGCCCAGTTCAGTGACCTTGTGACGTTCATGGAAAAACAGGCCAAAATACTGCAGGATCCGTTGTATGGAGATATTCAAGATCCCCTGTTCAACAAAAAGTTTTTAAAAACCAGAACAGAAGCTGACTTTAAACAGCAGTTCAAGTCCAAGAGTAGGGGAAGCAGCTTTGCCACTGCAGTAGCTGTAGTGGCAGATTGTGACTCTGAAAAACCTCTAAAAGAACAAACATTAAAAGTAAGGAGACCAGGCACCTATCCTTCTGACGCTCCCAGTACCTCATGCGTATTTTGTGCTGGAGAGCATTTATTGGTCGACTGCCAACAGGTGAAGGCACAGCCACACGAATCCAAGGTTGAGTTTCTGAGATCAAAAGGCCTTTGTTTTGGCTGTTTGATGAGAGGACACTTAAGCAAAGAATGTAAAAGAAGGATGACCTGTCAGAGCTGTCAAAGAAAGCACCCCACTATCCTGCACATTGAAGGAAGAGAGAGATTTAGATCTCAAAAGGCAGATATGAGTGGTGTAGCAGTAAAGCGGGAGGAGACTGTCAGCAGTGCTCTTGTCTCACTGGAAGCTGGTGACGATACCGGGGCCGGTACAGATTGTGCACTTGCAATTGTGCCAGTTCAAGTAAAGGTGGCAAATGGAAGCAAGTCTGTGTTAACCTATGCGTTTCTCGATTCTGGTAGCTCGGCAACATTTTGTACGGAGAGACTCATGAGGCAGCTGAATGCTAAATGCAGTGAGACTGAAATTCTGCTACGCACAATGGGGCAGGAGAGTCCTACCAAGAGCTTTGAGATATCTGGATTAGAGATTGGCAACGTGGAAGGCAACACATTTCTTGCATTACCAAAGGTCTACACCCAAAATAAGATCCCAGTGACAAGAGAGAACATTCCCACTCAGAAAGATCTCAAAAGGTGGCCATACCTGAAAGGGGTTCAGTTGAAGGAAATTGATGCCGACGTCGAACTCCTGATTGGCGTAAATGCTCCAAAGGCAATGGAACCCTGGCAAATCATAAATAGCCAAGGCAACGGACCGTATGCAGTGAAAACCATCTTTGGATGGGTGATGAACGGTCCTCTTAACAATTGTACCATGGCAGAAGAATCTGGATGTCCTACGGTGATGGCCAATCGTATCTCAATGGCCGACCTGGGGGTTCTTCTTGTAAATCAATACAACCATGACTTCCCTGAGAGAGAGTATGAAGAGAAGAGTGAGATGTCAGCTGAGGATCGTAAGTTTATGGAGATAGTATCAAGCTCCATAACCCTCAAAGACCATCACTATTACTTACCGTTGCCCTTTCGCAACAAACAGGTAGTCCTGCCGAACAATCGTGACATGGCAAAGCAGCGGGCTCTAAATATCATAAGGAAGTTTAAGAAGGATGAAGGTTACGCTGCAGAGTACAAAGGCTTCATGGAAGAGATGATAACAAAAGGTTATGCCGAGAAGGTACCACAAGAACAGCTTCTCAGAGAGAAAGGCAAGGTATGGTACATACCACACCATGGCGTTCACCATAAGCGCAAAGGAACAATACGAGTGGTGTTTGACTGTTCATCATCCTATAAAGGTACATCTCTTAACAGTGAACTCCTTCAAGGCCCTGACCTGGCAAACACGCTTATAGGAGTCTTGCTAAGATTTCGGCAAGAGCACATTGCCATGATGGCAGACATCGAAGGAATGTTCCATCAAGTACGTGTCCACGAAGATGACTTGGACTTCCTGCGATTCCTATGGTGGCCGGATGGTGACACTAACAAAAGATTGGAGGAGTACAGAATGACAGTACATCTTTTCGGTGCTATATCGTCTCCAAGTTGTGCAAATTTTGCACTACGAAAGACTGCAGAAGACAACTGTGAGAGGTACGATGAAGAGGTGATTCAAACAGTGAAGTCCAACTTCTACGTTGATGACTGCCTCAAGTCAGTGGCCACAGAAGAACAAGCCATAGCTCTCACAAAAAACCTCAGGGATGTGTGCTCTCAGGGTGGGTTCAAATTGACCAAGTGGGTCGGCAACAGCCGTGCTGTGCTGACTTCTATCCCTGATGAACACAAAGCCAAGCAGATAAAAGAACTGGACCTGGACAGAGAAAAGCTGCCTGTTGAAAGAGCACTTGGAATCCGATGGAACATTGAAAGAGATGTGTTTACCTTCCGAGTCATTGTCAAGAACAGACCCCTTACAAGAAGAGGTATTCTCTCTACTGTCAGCTCTGTTTATGATCCATTAGGTTTCCTCGCCCCATTCGTATTAAAGGCAAAGCAAATTCTTCAAGTGCTCTGCAAGCTAAAGTGTGGATGGGACGAAGTCATCCCCGAAGAACACTCCATTTCATGGAAGAGATGGCTCTCAGAGCTAGACCAGCTTTCCAGATTCCAGATAGACAGGTGTATGATGCCTGAGAACTTTGGTCAAGTCAAGACCGCACAGCTGCATCACTTCGGTGATGCAAGTGAGCAAGGTTATGGCACGGCAAGCTACCTTAGGTTCACAAACGGTATGGGAAAGGTCCACATTGCATTCATACTGGGGAAATCAAGGGTCACTCCACTCAAGCAGATGACGATCCCCAGACTGGAACTTGCTGCAGCAACATTGGCGGTGAGAGTGGACAGGATGTTAAGGTTGGAGCTCCAGATTGAACTTGAGGAGTCAACTTTCTGGACAGACAGCCAATCTGTGTTAAAATACATCCGCAACGATACCAAGAGATTCCATACCTTTGTGGCTAATAGGGTTGCTATGATCCGTGACCTATCGAAAGCAAAACAGTGGAGGTATTTGAACTCCAAACACAACCCAGCCGATGATGCTTCAAGAGGATTACATGTTGAAATTTTCCTGAACTCAAAGAGATGGCGCAAAGGACCAGAATTCCTGGAGAAAACAGAAACACAATGGCCAGAAGTCCCCGAGGAGCTTGGCTCCATCCCTTCAGATGATCCAGAGGTGAGAAAAGACGTCATCGTAAACAGTACATGTGTGGAAGAAAAGAGTCCGACCAGCAAACTGATCGAGTACTATTCAACATGGAACAGCTTGAAGAAAGCAGTTGCCTGGATGCTGAAACTGAAGAGACTTCTTATACAGTTAAGCCAGAAAAGGAAAGTTCTCACACAAACTGATCCAGGTTCAGATCAGAGTCTGACAAACTCACTGAAGGAACAAATTGACAAGTTCAAACTGACATTTGGAAAAGAAAGTCTGTCTGTGGATGACCTAGATGAAGCAGAAAAGGCCATCATTCGATTTGAGCAACTACAGCACTATAAACAAGAAATTGCACTAGTTGTGAAAGGAAAACAATGTGCCAAGAGAAATGGCTCAATCTGTAAGCTTGATCCAATTGTTGACAATGGCATTCTGAGAGTGGGAGGAAGGTTAAGCAAAGCTGCTATGCCTACGGAACTAAAGAATCCTATGATCCTACCCAAAGACTCCTACATCTCCAGACTGATCTTACTCCACATCCATGAGCAGGTTGGCCACTCTGGGAGAGGGCACATGCTTTCTAGACTTCGCCAGCGATATTGGATACCCTGTGCCAACTCCTTAGCAAGGAAGATCCTTAAGAGCTGTGTCTTCTGCAGGCGGATGCAAGCTAGAGCTGGAGAACAGAAGATGGCCGACCTTCCACAAGATCGGGTGTCACCTGATTTGCCGCCTTTCACCCATGTGGGCATAGATTACTTCGGCCCCATAGAGGTGAAGCGAGGCCGCGTTCATGTGAAGTGGTATGGTGTGATCTTTACTTGCCTTGTGAGTCGAGCTGTCCATCTAGAAGTTGCTAGTTATCTGGATACTGATTCCTGCATCAATGCCCTGCGCAGGTTCATCTGTCGAAGGGGCCCAGTCACAAGTATCAGAACAGACAATGGCACCAACTTTGTTGGAACACACAGAGAGCTCGGAGAAGCTCTGAAAGAGCTGGATCACAACAAGATTCAAAATGAATTACTGAAGGAAGGAGTGACATGGTCATTCAATCCTCCCTCTGGAGCCCACCATGGCGGGGTATGGGAGAGGTTGATCAGACTAGTAAAAAAGATCCTCTATTCAGTCCTTAAAGAGCAAGTACTGGATGATGAGGCTTTGCAGACAGCCTTGTGTGAAGTTGAGGCAATCATGAACGACAGACCAATCACAACTGTAACAAATGACCCTAATGATCTAGAACCCCTGACTCCGAACCATCTGCTTCATCTGAAAGCAAAGCCAGTCCTGCCACCAGGACTATTCCAGAGAAGCGACCTATACTCACGAAGGAGATGGAAGCAAGTACAATATATTACTGACCTCTTCTGGAAGAGATGGATCAGGGAGTATCTTCCACTTATGCAGGAACGGAACAAGTGGAACAAAACTAAGAGAAACTTCAGT
This sequence comes from Salmo salar, assembly GCF_965601325.2. Lineage (NCBI taxonomy): Eukaryota > Metazoa > Chordata > Actinopteri > Salmoniformes > Salmonidae > Salmo > Salmo salar. The sequence continues at coordinate 85,429,593 of NC_138293.1, read as the reverse complement.
CCTGGTGACCTTGTGGTCATCGTCGACGACACCGCCCCTAGGAACTCTTGGCTAATGGGGCGTGTGGTGGAGGCTTTGCCAGGGGCCAAAGGTCTTGTCCGGAGCGTCTTGGTTAAGACCAAGACCAATATCTTACAGAGACCTATCAATAAACTCTGTCTGCTCCTGGAGGCAGCGTAGTGAGACACACACACACACACACACACACACACACACACACACACACACACACATACACAGTGCTCCATCTTTGAATCACGTGCACCTCTGATTCGTTGATGTTGTACTCTTACATTCTTTGATGTCGTAGTCATACATTTTTTGGACGTCATACTCTTGACATTTTTGGAAGTTGAACACCTGAACACTTCAACTCAGACTGAGATCTACGGACTATTTTCCTATATGGCACCTTGTATATTTGTATATAGCTATGAACTGTAATAGTGCTCTGGTATAGAATGTTTTGTGTATTGGCTCTACGTTTGAATATTAAGTAATTGTTGTCCATTCAGTGCAGTCAACAATTAGGGGCCGGTATGTTAGAGCCTATTTGGACATATTTGTATAAAAGACAGAACATTCAGAGCTCCATGTATATTTGTGTAAATATGAATGTATATGATGAAATATTAGGTACGTACCTTTATGATTTATATTTACCTGTTTGAGATGTATTCATTTGTTGTTAGTGTAACTTAGTTTTGTCCCCCCCCTCTTGCCCATTCATTGTACTGCAGTAAGTGTGTTAGGATAAAAGCAGGAAGTTGGGCCTTTGGGGGGGGGAGTCCTTGCTAGACGCGGGAGCGGTATAGTTTTTTGACCATACAGACAGGTCATATTGTGTATTTTCCATATCAAGTAACCTATGTTTTAAGTTGATTGGATATTCATTTTCCTGTTAGATATAAGAAGAATAAACATTTTTGTTGCACCATATCCCTGGATCACATTGAATGTTTGGCCTTTTGGAAACCTTGAGTGTGGACTGTATGCGTACCAAACAACCCCGCTTCAGGCTTGGGCAGTGGCTATGGTAAAGAGGAAAGGAAGCCACTACAATCAAGTCAAAAAACTCCGTGAAGGATTGCTATCGGAAGGAAATCTCCGGTTTTGGACACACACTGGATATTTCCTTAACCTCTTAGCCTCTGCATAGCCTCTTCTGGCTTCCATATGCAGACAACTACGTACCAGATCCTTGGGCTGACCAGTGGTGTACTGTTCCAGGTAATAGAGCCTATCCTGGTGACTGCTCGTCTTATCTTCTATACCATGTTCAAATGCACGCATGAATGGCCTAAAGTTTAGAGGATCACCGTCAAACATAGGTATCTCCCTAACAGGGAGTGTGGCCTGTTTGTGCTGTAGTACAAGGAGGTCAGCAATTTCATTCTGCCTTTGCATGACAGTAGAGAGGTTATCAGGCTGGCATTATCGCTGATACCTGCAGTGTTGATTCTGTGTTGATTGCTAGACCTTGCTGTTGGCTGCTGAAGGGTGTGGTTCATGACTGTTTTCTGAATAGGTTTTGATGGCTTTGTTGTCGGTTGTTGTAAAACCCTTTGTAGTGGGGTATTTGGAACTGCACCTAATGCAGCAAACTCAACAGGTGATGTTTCAGGTTCCACATAGACCTCAGGTACCTGGTTCTCAAAATAAGAGTTCATTCCATCTTCTTGGCTTAGTAAATGGGCTGCCACAGCATGGGATTGAGAAGTTGACTCAACACTCTCCAGGACCTTCAGTTTGGCATTATATGCTGCTATGTCCGTTTCCAGTGCCATTTTCTCCATCCTAACATTCAGTTGAGCTCTCTCCAGTTCCAGTGCATGCTTGTCCTGTAATGATGCTTGGCGAGCTAGTAGAGCTGCTCGTTCTGCCTCAGCTTTTAGGCGTGCAGACGACACTGAGGAAGCCGTCTTAGAATACTTTGTTTTACTTGATGTTTTTGACACATTGGAAATGCTGTCGTGTGGTTCAATGAGCGTTTGTGGCTCAACTTCAGCTTTTTTCCATATTTCCACCTCTTTCAGGAAATGTTCATAAGTTCTCATTCTTGGTTGATAATAGTTCATGCTCTCCTGTTCTTGTTCCTCCTCTGTGACCAGCTCTAGCACAGATTCATGAGCATTCTTAAAGTCATTGAGAACAGCATCAAATGCTTCAAGACTCTCATTCACAGTTTCAATGTTTCCTCCATCAACAAGAAGGACTTTTATTTCATTCATTTTGCGTGTACACGCTCCAAGTTTGCCTCTCCGGGCTGCATATAGTGAATTTAAATGATCCTCTGCCCTCTCCGGTGGAGTCTTATTTGGGATTTCATCCTCCATCATTCACTTTTAGTTCACTCAATTTACAATGACACAGTTGTTGGTTTGATTGTTAAACGTAATGCCCCTTTAGACCTCCTTTAATGCTTTAAAACACAGTCATCCATTTCAGCATATTGACCCATTTTGAATTGAACATGTGCAAGTTCGGCATTTTAGTTGCGTTTTAAACATTTCATCCCTTTATACGTTTTGTCCCTTTAATGAAGTTTGAACACGCAGTATCATTCGTTGCGTGGATGCATTGCATTTCCACGTTAGGCCAAATATTAGACATATGATTAGGTTACATTGTGCATAGGATCTCAGTGTTTCCCAAACTTAAACATCTTAATTGTTTTCACAGCGCTGTGTTTTGAATTCCATTCCCAAGTTTATCAAACATTCCAATTATAAGCACATTTGCGCTTCCATAATATGCATGATCAAACGATCGCATTGAACAGGGCAGCTCATTCATTCGCAGTGGTTACTCACGGCTGGCGAATTCTAGGAGTTCAAGTCCTTCCAAGCGAGCTGTCCTTATGGTACGAATGCAATTACAAATAGAATAATATCCAGTGTGTGTCCAAAACCGGAGATTTCCTTCCGATAGCAATCCTTCACGGAGTTTTTTGACTTGATTGTAGTGGCTTCCTTTCCTCTTTACCATAGCCACTGCCCAAGCCTGAAGCGGGGTTGTTTGGTACGCATACAGTCCACACTCCCTGTTAGGGAGATACCTATGTTTGACGGTGATCCTCTAAACTTTAGGCCATTCATGCGTGCATTTGAACATGGTATAGAAGATAAGACGAGCAGTCACCAGGATAGGCTCTATTACCTGGAACAGTACACCACTGGTCAGCCCAAGGATCTGGTACGTAGTTGTCTGCATATGGAAGCCAGAAGAGGCTATGCAGAGGCTAAGAGGTTGTTAAAGGAACACTTTGGCAATGAAATCAAAGTCACCACTGCTTACATGGAAAAAGCTTGGAACTGGACAAACATCAAACCGGATGATGGAAAGGGACTGGGTGGCTATGCACTCTATCTTAGAGGTTGCTGTAATGCTATGCAAGACCTACAGAACATGGAAGAGCTTAATCTTCCCTCCAACATAAAGTTGATCATGTCAAAACTTCCCTACAAACTAAGGGAAAAATGGAGGTCTACGGCATGTGATATTTTAGAGAGAAGACACCTGAGGGCCCAGTTCAGTGACCTTGTGACGTTCATGGAAAAACAGGCCAAAATACTGCAGGATCCGTTGTATGGAGATATTCAAGATCCCCTGTTCAACAAAAAGTTTTTAAAAACCAGAACAGAAGCTGACTTTAAACAGCAGTTCAAGTCCAAGAGTAGGGGAAGCAGCTTTGCCACTGCAGTAGCTGTAGTGGCAGATTGTGACTCTGAAAAACCTCTAAAAGAACAAACATTAAAAGTAAGGAGACCAGGCACCTATCCTTCTGACGCTCCCAGTACCTCATGCGTATTTTGTGCTGGAGAGCATTTATTGGTCGACTGCCAACAGGTGAAGGCACAGCCACACGAATCCAAGGTTGAGTTTCTGAGATCAAAAGGCCTTTGTTTTGGCTGTTTGATGAGAGGACACTTAAGCAAAGAATGTAAAAGAAGGATGACCTGTCAGAGCTGTCAAAGAAAGCACCCCACTATCCTGCACATTGAAGGAAGAGAGAGATTTAGATCTCAAAAGGCAGATATGAGTGGTGTAGCAGTAAAGCGGGAGGAGACTGTCAGCAGTGCTCTTGTCTCACTGGAAGCTGGTGACGATACCGGGGCCGGTACAGATTGTGCACTTGCAATTGTGCCAGTTCAAGTAAAGGTGGCAAATGGAAGCAAGTCTGTGTTAACCTATGCGTTTCTCGATTCTGGTAGCTCGGCAACATTTTGTACGGAGAGACTCATGAGGCAGCTGAATGCTAAATGCAGTGAGACTGAAATTCTGCTACGCACAATGGGGCAGGAGAGTCCTACCAAGAGCTTTGAGATATCTGGATTAGAGATTGGCAACGTGGAAGGCAACACATTTCTTGCATTACCAAAGGTCTACACCCAAAATAAGATCCCAGTGACAAGAGAGAACATTCCCACTCAGAAAGATCTCAAAAGGTGGCCATACCTGAAAGGGGTTCAGTTGAAGGAAATTGATGCCGACGTCGAACTCCTGATTGGCGTAAATGCTCCAAAGGCAATGGAACCCTGGCAAATCATAAATAGCCAAGGCAACGGACCGTATGCAGTGAAAACCATCTTTGGATGGGTGATGAACGGTCCTCTTAACAATTGTACCATGGCAGAAGAATCTGGATGTCCTACGGTGATGGCCAATCGTATCTCAATGGCCGACCTGGGGGTTCTTCTTGTAAATCAATACAACCATGACTTCCCTGAGAGAGAGTATGAAGAGAAGAGTGAGATGTCAGCTGAGGATCGTAAGTTTATGGAGATAGTATCAAGCTCCATAACCCTCAAAGACCATCACTATTACTTACCGTTGCCCTTTCGCAACAAACAGGTAGTCCTGCCGAACAATCGTGACATGGCAAAGCAGCGGGCTCTAAATATCATAAGGAAGTTTAAGAAGGATGAAGGTTACGCTGCAGAGTACAAAGGCTTCATGGAAGAGATGATAACAAAAGGTTATGCCGAGAAGGTACCACAAGAACAGCTTCTCAGAGAGAAAGGCAAGGTATGGTACATACCACACCATGGCGTTCACCATAAGCGCAAAGGAACAATACGAGTGGTGTTTGACTGTTCATCATCCTATAAAGGTACATCTCTTAACAGTGAACTCCTTCAAGGCCCTGACCTGGCAAACACGCTTATAGGAGTCTTGCTAAGATTTCGGCAAGAGCACATTGCCATGATGGCAGACATCGAAGGAATGTTCCATCAAGTACGTGTCCACGAAGATGACTTGGACTTCCTGCGATTCCTATGGTGGCCGGATGGTGACACTAACAAAAGATTGGAGGAGTACAGAATGACAGTACATCTTTTCGGTGCTATATCGTCTCCAAGTTGTGCAAATTTTGCACTACGAAAGACTGCAGAAGACAACTGTGAGAGGTACGATGAAGAGGTGATTCAAACAGTGAAGTCCAACTTCTACGTTGATGACTGCCTCAAGTCAGTGGCCACAGAAGAACAAGCCATAGCTCTCACAAAAAACCTCAGGGATGTGTGCTCTCAGGGTGGGTTCAAATTGACCAAGTGGGTCGGCAACAGCCGTGCTGTGCTGACTTCTATCCCTGATGAACACAAAGCCAAGCAGATAAAAGAACTGGACCTGGACAGAGAAAAGCTGCCTGTTGAAAGAGCACTTGGAATCCGATGGAACATTGAAAGAGATGTGTTTACCTTCCGAGTCATTGTCAAGAACAGACCCCTTACAAGAAGAGGTATTCTCTCTACTGTCAGCTCTGTTTATGATCCATTAGGTTTCCTCGCCCCATTCGTATTAAAGGCAAAGCAAATTCTTCAAGTGCTCTGCAAGCTAAAGTGTGGATGGGACGAAGTCATCCCCGAAGAACACTCCATTTCATGGAAGAGATGGCTCTCAGAGCTAGACCAGCTTTCCAGATTCCAGATAGACAGGTGTATGATGCCTGAGAACTTTGGTCAAGTCAAGACCGCACAGCTGCATCACTTCGGTGATGCAAGTGAGCAAGGTTATGGCACGGCAAGCTACCTTAGGTTCACAAACGGTATGGGAAAGGTCCACATTGCATTCATACTGGGGAAATCAAGGGTCACTCCACTCAAGCAGATGACGATCCCCAGACTGGAACTTGCTGCAGCAACATTGGCGGTGAGAGTGGACAGGATGTTAAGGTTGGAGCTCCAGATTGAACTTGAGGAGTCAACTTTCTGGACAGACAGCCAATCTGTGTTAAAATACATCCGCAACGATACCAAGAGATTCCATACCTTTGTGGCTAATAGGGTTGCTATGATCCGTGACCTATCGAAAGCAAAACAGTGGAGGTATTTGAACTCCAAACACAACCCAGCCGATGATGCTTCAAGAGGATTACATGTTGAAATTTTCCTGAACTCAAAGAGATGGCGCAAAGGACCAGAATTCCTGGAGAAAACAGAAACACAATGGCCAGAAGTCCCCGAGGAGCTTGGCTCCATCCCTTCAGATGATCCAGAGGTGAGAAAAGACGTCATCGTAAACAGTACATGTGTGGAAGAAAAGAGTCCGACCAGCAAACTGATCGAGTACTATTCAACATGGAACAGCTTGAAGAAAGCAGTTGCCTGGATGCTGAAACTGAAGAGACTTCTTATACAGTTAAGCCAGAAAAGGAAAGTTCTCACACAAACTGATCCAGGTTCAGATCAGAGTCTGACAAACTCACTGAAGGAACAAATTGACAAGTTCAAACTGACATTTGGAAAAGAAAGTCTGTCTGTGGATGACCTAGATGAAGCAGAAAAGGCCATCATTCGATTTGAGCAACTACAGCACTATAAACAAGAAATTGCACTAGTTGTGAAAGGAAAACAATGTGCCAAGAGAAATGGCTCAATCTGTAAGCTTGATCCAATTGTTGACAATGGCATTCTGAGAGTGGGAGGAAGGTTAAGCAAAGCTGCTATGCCTACGGAACTAAAGAATCCTATGATCCTACCCAAAGACTCCTACATCTCCAGACTGATCTTACTCCACATCCATGAGCAGGTTGGCCACTCTGGGAGAGGGCACATGCTTTCTAGACTTCGCCAGCGATATTGGATACCCTGTGCCAACTCCTTAGCAAGGAAGATCCTTAAGAGCTGTGTCTTCTGCAGGCGGATGCAAGCTAGAGCTGGAGAACAGAAGATGGCCGACCTTCCACAAGATCGGGTGTCACCTGATTTGCCGCCTTTCACCCATGTGGGCATAGATTACTTCGGCCCCATAGAGGTGAAGCGAGGCCGCGTTCATGTGAAGTGGTATGGTGTGATCTTTACTTGCCTTGTGAGTCGAGCTGTCCATCTAGAAGTTGCTAGTTATCTGGATACTGATTCCTGCATCAATGCCCTGCGCAGGTTCATCTGTCGAAGGGGCCCAGTCACAAGTATCAGAACAGACAATGGCACCAACTTTGTTGGAACACACAGAGAGCTCGGAGAAGCTCTGAAAGAGCTGGATCACAACAAGATTCAAAATGAATTACTGAAGGAAGGAGTGACATGGTCATTCAATCCTCCCTCTGGAGCCCACCATGGCGGGGTATGGGAGAGGTTGATCAGACTAGTAAAAAAGATCCTCTATTCAGTCCTTAAAGAGCAAGTACTGGATGATGAGGCTTTGCAGACAGCCTTGTGTGAAGTTGAGGCAATCATGAACGACAGACCAATCACAACTGTAACAAATGACCCTAATGATCTAGAACCCCTGACTCCGAACCATCTGCTTCATCTGAAAGCAAAGCCAGTCCTGCCACCAGGACTATTCCAGAGAAGCGACCTATACTCACGAAGGAGATGGAAGCAAGTACAATATATTACTGACCTCTTCTGGAAGAGATGGATCAGGGAGTATCTTCCACTTATGCAGGAACGGAACAAGTGGAACAAAACTAAGAGAAACTTCAGTCCTGGTGACCTTGTGGTCATCGTCGACGACACCGCCCCTAGGAACTCTTGGCTAATGGGGCGTGTGGTGGAGGCTTTGCCAGGGGCCAAAGGTCTTGTCCGGAGCGTCTTGGTTAAGACCAAGACCAATATCTTACAGAGACCTATCAATAAACTCTGTCTGCTCCTGGAGGCAGCGTAGTGAGACACACACACACACACACACACACACACACACACACACACACACACACACATACACAGTGCTCCATCTTTGAATCACGTGCACCTCTGATTCGTTGATGTTGTACTCTTACATTCTTTGATGTCGTAGTCATACATTTTTTGGACGTCATACTCTTGACATTTTTGGAAGTTGAACACCTGAACACTTCAACTCAGACTGAGATCTACGGACTATTTTCCTATATGGCACCTTGTATATTTGTATATAGCTATGAACTGTAATAGTGCTCTGGTATAGAATGTTTTGTGTATTGGCTCTACGTTTGAATATTAAGTAATTGTTGTCCATTCAGTGCAGTCAACAATTAGGGGCCGGTATGTTAGAGCCTATTTGGACATATTTGTATAAAAGACAGAACATTCAGAGCTCCATGTATATTTGTGTAAATATGAATGTATATGATGAAATATTAGGTACGTACCTTTATGATTTATATTTACCTGTTTGAGATGTATTCATTTGTTGTTAGTGTAACTTAGTTTTGTCCCCCCCCTCTTGCCCATTCATTGTACTGCAGTAAGTGTGTTAGGATAAAAGCAGGAAGTTGGGCCTTTGGGGGGGGGGAGTCCTTGCTAGACGCGGGAGCGGTATAGTTTTTTGACCATACAGACAGGTCATATTGTGTATTTTCCATATCAAGTAACCTATGTTTTAAGTTGATTGGATATTCATTTTCCTGTTAGATATAAGAAGAATAAACATTTTTGTTGCACCATATCCCTGGATCACATTGAATGTTTGGCCTTTTGGAAACCTTGAGTGTGGACTGTATGCGTACCAAACAACCCCGCTTCAGGCTTGGGCAGTGGCTATGGTAAAGAGGAAAGGAAGCCACTACACTCCCCCTTCTCTCTCTCTCTATCTCCACCTTCTCTCTCTCTCTATCTCCACCTTCTCTCTTTCTCTATCTCCACCTTCTCTCTCTCTCTATCTCCACCTTCTCTCTCTCTCTATCGCCACCTTCTCTCTCTCTCTCTCTCTCTCTCTCTCTATCGCCACCTTCTCTCTCTCTCTCTCTCTCTCTCCCTCTCTAACTCCCCCTTCTCTCTCTCTCTATCTCCCCCTTCTCTCTCTCTCTCTCATCTCCCCCATTCTCTCTCTCTCTCCTTCTCTCCCCCTTCTCTCTCTATCTCCCCCTTCTCTCTCTCTATCTCCACCTTTTCTCTCTCTCTCTCTCTCTCTCTCTCTCTCCCTCTCTAACTCCCCCTTCTCTCTCTCTCCCTCTCTATCTCTCCCTCTCTATCTCTCCCTCTCTAACTCCCCCTTCTCTCTCTCTCTCTCCCTCTCTCCCTCTCTCCCCCTTCTCTCTCCCTCTCTCCCCCTTCTCTCTCTCTATCTCCCTCTTCTTTCTCTCTTTCTCTATCTCCCCCTTCTCTCTCTCTATCTCCACCTTCTCTCTCTCTCTCTATCGCCACCTTCTCTCTCTCTCTATCTCCACCTTCTCTCTCTCTCTATCTCCACCTTCTCTCTCTCTCTATCTCCACCTTCTCTCTCTCTATCTCCACCTTCTCTCTCTCTCTATCTCCACCTTCTCTCTCTCTCTCTATCGCCACCTTCTCTCTCTCTCTCTCTCTATCGCCACCTTCTCTCTCTCTCTCTCTATCGCCACCTTCTCTCTCTCTCTCTCTATCTCCACCTTCTCTCTCTCTCTCTATCGCCACCTTCTCTCTCTCTCTCTCTCTATCGCCACCTTCTCTCTCTCTCTCTCTCTATCTCCACCTTCTCTCTCTCTCTCTCTCTATCTCCACCTTCTCTCTCTCTCTCTATCTCCACCTTCTCTCTCTCTATCTCCCCCTTCTCTCTCTCTCGCTCTTTCTCTCTCTCAGTTCTGTAGAATGCAGCCTTGCCTCTCTTTCAAAGACCTACATTGATTGACGCACTGGGCATTGTTGTAAGATGTCCCTCTTGCTCATGGCCTGTATTCAAAAAGTACTGTTTCTCAGAGTAGGATCTAGGATCAGGTACCCTGCTGACCATATAATCTTATTCATTATGATCTTTAAGGCGAACCTCACCATTCCTACTTTGAGATTTTTTGTGAATACAGACCCTTGTATTAGAGTTGACCAGTGTGGTATTATATAGCGATATGATAATTGTTTGACTGATATCAAGGCCGTATTCATAAATTGTATCACAGTAGGAGTGCTGATCTAGGATCATATGGACATGGGGGACCTGGTTCTAGATCAGCGCTCCTACTCTGAGACACTTGTTACAGAAGGTCCCTGATGGATGGAAATACAGAGAGTCATGAGGTTTAGATGCTCACTGGTGGCAGCGGTGGGATTTGACTGACAACCACAGATAGCTCTCAGCCCGACCCCTCTAGTTGGCCTTGACAATTTCCTTCCCCAAATTACAGACCCTATAACTAACCTCCCTCCCTCCCTCCCTCCCTCCCTCCCTCCCTCCCTCCCCTCCCTCCCTCCCTCCCCCGCTCTCTCTTTCTTTTTTAAGTTGTTCAAACCTGCAGCCTCTGGTTTTGAAGAAACACAGGCAGAGGTTCCTCTGTGAAGATGGAGGTGGCCAGTTTGTTGGGGCCACGGTCATGAATGTGCGTCTTTGTCCTCCCGCCCCCCTACTGCCCTCCTGCCTCCCTCCCGGCCCCCTCATGCTGACATGCTCGGTCTCTTTTGGGGGGCCCACCGAAATGACCCTGCTAATTATGTATTTAAGGTATTTGGCTCCTGTGAAAACAGCTTTGGGTAGAGGAGTGTGTGTGTGTGTGTGTGTGTGTGTGTGTGTGTGTGTGTGTGTGTGTGTGTGTGTGTGTGTGTGTGTGTGTCTGTGTGTGTGTGTGTGTGTGTGTGTGTTGTCCCTGCCTCACGGCTATCATTACAGGACAGCGTTTATGTATACAGTGGATTAGAGTGACCCTGCCTGATTGGGGACTGAGGGGTACAGGGGGGTGTGGGTGGGGGGGGGGGTGTAGATGGAGGTGAGAGGGGGATAGAGGGATAGAGGGAGTAGAGGGGTAGAGGGGGTTAGAGGGAGGTAAGAGGGGGATAGAGGGAGTAGAGCGGGGTAGAGAGGGATAGAGGGGATAGAGGGAGTAGAGGGGGGTAGAGGGAGGTTAGAGGTGGATAGAGGGAGAAGAGGGAGTAGAGAGGGGTAGAGGGAGGTTAGAGGGGGATGGAGGGAATAGAGGGGGATAGAGGGAGTAGAGGGGGTAGAGGGAAGTAGAGAGGGGTAGAGGGAGGTAGAGGGAGGTTAGAGGGGGATAGAGGGAGTAGAGGGGGTAGAGGAAGGTTAGAGGGGATAGAGTGAGTAGAGGGGGTAGAGGGAGTAGATGGGGTAGAGGGAGGTTAGAGGGGGATGGAGGGATAGAGGGAGTAGAGGGGGTAGATGGAGGTTAGAGGTGGATAGAGGGAGAAGAGGGAGTAGAGAGGGGTAGAGGGAGGTTAGAGGGGGATAGAGGGAATAGAGGGGGTAGAGGGAGGTTAGAGAGGGGTAGAGGGAGGTTAGAGGGGGATAGAAGGAGTAGAGGGGGTAGAGGGAAGTAGAGAGGGGTAGAGGGAGGTAGAGGGAGGTTAGAGGGGGATAGAGGGAGTAGAGGGGGTAGAGGAAGGTTAGAGGGGGATAGAGTGAGTAGAGGGGGTAGAGGGAGTAGATGGGGTAGAGGGAGGTGAGAGGGGGATAGAGGGATAGAGGGAGTAGAGGGGGTAGGGGGAGGTTAGAGGGAGGTTAGAGGGGGATAGAGGGAGGTAGGGAGGGGTAGAGGGAGATTAGAGTGGGATAGAGGGATAGAGGGAGTAGAGAGGGGTAGAGGGAGGTTAGAGGTGGATAGAGGGAGTAGAGGGGGGTAGAGAGGGGTAGAGAGGGGTAGAGGGAGGTAGAGAGGGGTAGAGGGAGGTTATTGGGGGATAGAGGGGGTAGAGGGAAGTAGAGAGGGGTAGAGGGAGGTAGAGGGAGGTTAGAGGGGGATAGAGGGAGTAGAGGGGGTAGAGGGGGTAGAGGGGGGTAGAGGGGGGTAGAGGGAGGTAGAGAGGGGTAGAGGGAGATTAGAGTGGGATAGAGGGATAGAGGGAGTAGAGGGTGTAGAGGAAGGTTAGAGGTGGATAGAGGGAGTAGAGGGGGGTAGAGAGGGGTAGGGGGAGGTAGAGGAGGTAGAGGGAGGTTAGAGGGGATAGAGTGAGTAGAGGGGGTAGAGGGAGAGTAGATGGGGTAGAGGGAGGTGAGAGGGGGATAGAGGGATAGAGGGAGTAGAGGGGGTAGATGGAGGTTAGAGGTGGATAGAGGGAGAAGAGGGAGTAGAGAGGGGTAGAGGGAGGTTAGAGGGGGATAGAGGGAATAGAGGGGGTAGAGGGAAGTAGAGAGGGGTAGAGGGAGGTTAGAGGGGGATAGAAGGAGTAGAGGGGGTAGAGGGAAGTAGAGAGGGGTAGAGGGAGGTAGAGGGAGGTTAGAGGGGGATAGAGGGAGTAGAGGGGGTAGAGGAAAGTTAGAGGGGGATAGAGTGAGTAGAGGGGGTAGAGGGAGTAGATGGGGTAGAGGGAGGTGAGCGGGGGATAGAGGGATAGAGGGAGTAGATGGGGTAGGGGGAGGTTAGAGGGAGGTTAGAGGGGGATAGAGGGAGGTAGGGAGGGGTAGAGGGAGATTAGAGTGGGATAGAGGGATAGAGGGAGTAGAGGGGGTAGAGGGAGGTTAGAGGTGGATAGAGGGAGTAGAGGGGGGTAGAGAGGGGTAGAGAGGGGTAGAGGGAGGTAGAGAGGGGTAGAGGGAGGTTATTGGGGGATAGAGGGGGTAGAGGGAAGTAGAGAGGGGTAGAGGTAGAGGGAAGTTAGAGGGGGATAGAGGGAGTAGAGGGGGTAGAGGGGGTAGAGGGGGGGTTAGAGGTGGATAGAGGGAGTAGAGGGGGGTAGAGGGAGGTAGAGAGGAGTAGAGGGAGGTAGAGGGAGGTTAGAGGGGGATAGAAGGAGTAGAGGGGGTAGAGGGAGGTTAGTGGAGGATAGAGCGAGTAGAGGGGGTAGAGGGAGTGAGAGGGAGATAGAGGGGGTTAGACGGAGGTTCGAGGGGGATAGAGGGAGTAGAGCGGGGTAGAGAGGGATAGAGGGAGGTAGAGAGGGGTAGAGGGAAATTAGAGTGGGATAGAGGGAGGTTAGAGGGGATAGAGTGAGTAGAGCGGGGTAGAGAGGGATAGAGGGAGGTAGAGAGGGGTAAAGGGAGGTAAGAGGGGGATAGAGGGATAGAGGGAGTAGAGGGGGGTAGAGGGAGGTTAGAGGTGGATAGAGGGAGTAGAGGGGGTAGAGGGAAGTAGAAAGGGGTAGAGGGAGGTTGAGAGGGGTAGAGGGAGGTTAGAGGGGGTAGAGGGGGTAGAGGGAGTAGAGGGAGGTGCGAGGGAGATAGAGGGATAGAGGGAGGTTAGAGGGGGTAGAGGGAGGTTAGAGGGGGATAGAGGGAGTAGAGGGGGTAGAGGGAAGTAGAGAGGGGTAGAGGGAGGTAGAGAGGGGTAGAGGGAGTAGAGAGGGTAGAGAGGGGTAGAGGGAGGTAGAGAGGGGTAGAGGGAGGTTCGAGGGGGATAGAGGGAGTAGAGGGGGTAGAGGGAGTTTAGAGGGGGATAGAGCAAGTAGAGGGGGTAGAGGGCGAGTAGATGGGGTAGTGGGAGGTAGAGGGGGATAGAGGGATAGAGGGAGTAGAGGGAGGTTAGAGGGGGTAGAGGGCATAGAGAGGGGTAGAGGGAGGTTAGAGGGATAGAGGGAGTAGAGGGAGGTTAGAGGGGGTAGAGGGCATAGAGAGGGGTAGAGGGAGGTTAGAGGGGGTAGAGGGAGGTTAGAGGGGGTAGAGGGAGGTTAGAGGGGGTAGAGGGGGTAGAGAGGGACAGAGGGAGGATAGAGGGAGTAGAGGGGGTAGAGGGAGGTTAGAGGTGGATAGAGGGAGAAGAGGGAGTAGAGAGGGGTAGAGGGAGGTTAGAGGGGGATAGAGGGAATAGAGGGGGTAGAGGGAAGTAGAGAGGGGTAGAGGGAGGTTAGAGGGGGATAGAAGGAGTAGAGGGGGTAGAGGGAAGTAGAGAGGGGTAGAGGGAGGTAGAGGGAGGTTAGAGGGGGATAGAGGGAGTAGAGGGGGTAGAGGAAAGTTAGAGGGGGATAGAGTGAGTAGAGGGGGTAGAGGGAGTAGATGGGGTAGAGGGAGGTGAGCGGGGGATAGAGGGATAGAGGGAGTAGATGGGGTAGGGGGAGGTTAGAGGGAGGTTAGAGGGGGATAGAGGGAGGTAGGGAGGGGTAGAGGGAGATTAGAGTGGGATAGAGGGATAGAGGGAGTAGAGGGGGTAGAGGGAGGTTAGAGGTGGATAGAGGGAGTAGAGGGGGGTAGAGAGGGGTAGAGAGGGGTAGAGGGAGGTAGAGAGGGGTAGAGGGAGGTTATTGGGGGATAGAGGGGGTAGAGGGAAGTAGAGAGGGGTAGAGGTAGAGGGAAGTTAGAGGGGGATAGAGGGAGTAGA
>NC_138293.1:85370000-85405000 GCF_965601325.2 Salmo salar | reverse complement strand
CTAAATGGAAGCTTTGTTAAGCTGCTGACTCTGTATGTGTGTGTGTCCTCTATCGCTCCCATCATCATTGTTCATAATCTCTTTTGAAAGCTCTGGAACTATCTCAGAAGTTTGACCAAACAGGAAGGGTTTCATATTCTGTGATAAGACCACCTAGCTGTCCCACCTAAACTGAACACACACACACACACACACACACACACACACACACGGACCACCATCACCACTCAGGCCCTCTTATCTTTAAACCTCACCGATGGTTTTATTGTCCATAGACAGGGAGATACAGACAAAGACTTGCTTGTCCTGACAGAAGTCAAGGAGTGTTTAAGTTGTGTGCAGTAAAGCAGCTTCACACAGTAGTAGGGCCTTTGGGATCTCCCCTCTGCACAGTTTACATTAGAGACAGTGGGAACCAGGGAGTGAACCAGGGAGTGAATGAACACCCTCACACCTACTCTGATAGAAGCATGATGAGAGCAGACGAGACACTGATACACACGCACGTACATGCACAGGGGCTGCATACACACACATACAGTTGAAGTCAGAAGTTTACATACACTTATGCTCGGAGTCATTAAAACTCGTTTTTCAACCACTCCACAAGTTTCTTGTTAGCAAACTATAGTTTTGCCAAGTCGTTTAGGATATCTACTTTGTGCATGACATGAGTAATTCTTCCAACAATTGTTCACAGACAGATTATTTCCCTTATAATTCACTGTATCACAATTCCAGTGGGTCAGAAGTTTACATAGACTAAGTTGACTGTGCCTTTAAACAGCTTGGAAAATTCCAGAAAATTATGCCATGGCTTTAGAAGCTTCTGATAGGCTAATTGACATAATTTGAGTCAATTGGAGGTGTACCTGTGGATGTATTTTAAGTCCTACCTTCAAACTCAACGCCTCTTTGCTTGACATCATGGGAAAATCAAAAGAAATCAGCCAAGACCTCAGAAAAAAATTGTAGACCTCCACAAGTCTGGTTCATCCTTGGGAGCAATTTCCAAACGCCTGAAGGTACCACGTTCATCTGTACAAACAATAGTACGCAAGTATAAACACTATGGGACCACGCAACCGTAATACCGCTCAGGAAGGAGACGCGTTCTGTCTCCTAGAGACGATCGTACTTCGGTGCGAAAAGTGCAAATCAATCCCAGAACAACAGCAAAGGACCTTGTGAAGATCCTGGAGGAATCAGGTACAAAAGTATCTATATCCACAGTAAAATGAGTCCTATATCGACATAACCTGAATGGCCGCTCAGCAAGGAGGAAGCCACTGCTCTATTACCGCCATAAAAAAGCCAGACTATGGTTTGCATCTGCACATGAGGACAAAGATCGTACTTTTTAGAGACATGTCCTTTGGTCTGATGAAACAAAAATAGAACTGTTTGGCCATAATGACCATTGTTATGTTTGGAGGAAAAAGGGAGAGGCTTGCAAGCCGAAGAGCACCATCCCAACCGTGGGTAGTTGGTGTGGGGAACTTTAGCCTCAGGGCCTTGGGTAGCTGGTGTGGGGAACTTTAGCCTCAGGGCCTTTGGTAGCTGGTGTGGGGAACTTCAGCTTCAGGGCCTTGGGCAGCGTCATGCTGTGGGGGTGCTTTGCTGCAGGAGGGACTGGTGCACTTCACAAAATAGATGGCATCATGAGGGAGGAAAATGATGTGGATATATTGAAGCAACATCTCAAGACATCAGTCAGGAAGTTAAAGCTTGGTCGCAAATGGGTCTTCCAAATGGACAATGACCCCAAGCATACTTCCAAAGTTGTGGCAAAATGGCTTAAGGACAACAAAGTCAAGGTATTGGAGTGGCCATGACAAAGCCCTGACCTCAATCCTATAGAACATTTGTGGGCAGAACTTAAAAAGCTTGTGTGAGCAAGGAGGCCTAGAAACCTGACTCAGTTACACCAGCTCTGTTTGGAGGAATGGGCCAAAATTCACCCAACTTATTGTGGGAAGCTTGTGGAAGGCTACCCGAAATGTTTGACCCAAGTTAAACAATTTAAAGGCAATGCTACCAAATACTAATTGAGTGTATGTAAACTTCTGACCCACTGGGAATGTGATGAAAGAAATAAAAGCTGAAATAAATCCTTCTCTCTACTATTATTCTGACATTTCACATTCTTAAAATAAAGTGGTGATCCTAACTGACCTAAGACAGGGAATTTTTACTAGGATTAAATGTCAGGAATTGTGAAAAACTGAGTTTAAATGTATTTGGCTACGGTGTATTTTTATTTATATATTTTTTATTTCACCTTTATTTAACCAGGTAGGCAAGTTGAGAACAAGTTCTCATTTACAATTGCGACCTGGCCAAGATAAAGCAAAGCAGTTTGACACATACAACAACACAGAGTTACACATGGAGTAAAACAAACATACAGTCAATAATACAGTAGAAAAATAAGTCTATATACAATGTGAGCAAATGAGATGAGATAAGGGAGGTAAAGGCAAAAAAAGCCATGGTGGCAAAGTAAATACAATATAGCAAGTAAAACACTGGAATGGTAGATTTGTAGTGGAGAAAGTGCAAAGTAGAAATAGAAATAATGGGGTGCAAAGGAGCAAAATAAATAAATACAGTAGGGGAAGAGGTAGTTGTTTGGGCTAAATTATAGATGGGCTATGTACAGGTGCAGTGATCTGTGAGCTGCTCTGACAGTTGGTGCATAAAGCTAGTGAGGGAGATAAGTGTTTCCAGTTTCAGAGATTTTTGTAGTTCGTTCCAGTCATTGGCAGCAGAGAACTGGAAGGAGAGACGGCCAAAGGAGGAATTGGCTTTGTGGGTGACCAGAGAGATATACCTGCTGGAGTGCGTGCTACAGGTGGGTGCTGCTACGGTGACCAGTGAGCTGAGATAAGGGGGGACTTTACCTAGCAGGGTCTTGTAGATGACCTGGAGCCAGTGGGTTTGGCGACAAGTATGAAGCGAGGACCAGCCAACGAGAGCGTACAGGTCGCAGTGGTGGGTAGTATATGGGGCTTTTGTGACAAAACGGATGGCACTGTGATAGACTGCATCCTGTTTATTGAGTAAGGTATTGGAGGCTATTTGGTAAATGACATCGCCGAAGTCGAGGATTGGTAGGATGGTCAGTTTTACGAAGGTATGTTTGGCAGCATGAGTGAAGGATGCTTTGTTGCGAAATAGGAAGCCGATTCTAGATTTAACTTTGGATTGGAGATGTTTGATGTGAGTCTGGAAGGAGAGCTTACAGTCTAACCAGACACCTAGGTATTTGTAGTTGTCCACATATTCTAAGTATGAACCGTCCAGAGTAGTGATGCTGGACGGGCGGGCAGGTGCGGGCAGCGATCGGTTGAAGAGCATGCATTTAGTTTTACTTGTATTTAAGAGCAGTTGGAGGCCATGGACGGAGAGTTGTATGGCATTGAAGCTCGTCTGGAGGGTTGTTAATCAGTGTCCAAAGAAGGGCCAGAAGTATACAGAATGGTGTCGTCTGCGTAGAGGTGGATCAGAGACTCACCAGCAGCAAGAGCGACATCATTGATGTATACAGAGAAAAGAGTTGGCCCGAGAATTGAACCCTGTGGCACCCCCATAGAGAATACCAGAGGCCCGGACAACAGGCCATCCGATTTGACACACTGAACTCTATCAGAGACGTAGTTGGTGAACCAGGCGAGGCAATCATTTGAGAAACCAAGGCTATTGAGTCTGCCGATGAGGATGTGGTGATTGACAGAGTCGAAAGCCTTGGCCAGGTCTATGAATACGGCAGCACAGTATTGTTTCTTATAGCTGGTGTGTATGTAAACGTCAGACTTCAACTGTACATGAATACACACCATGCACAGCTGCAAAGTCTGTATTTTATAAATGGATGTGATCACTGTGGGATTATACCTCTTTACTTTGTCTACACACACTTTTCTAGTGCATTTCTGCCCCCATTTTCAGGATTCTTGGTCTAACTTCAAATCAAAATCTAATCAAATTATATTTGTCAAATGCGCCGAATACAACAGGTTTAGACCTTACCGTGAAATACTTACTTACAAGCCATTAACTAACAATGCAGTTTTAAGAAAATAGAGTAAAGAAAAATATTTACAAAATAAACTAAAGTAAAAAATAAAAAAGTAACACAATAAAATAACAATAACGAGGCTATATACAGGGGGTACCGGTACCGAGTCAATGTGCAGGGGTACAGGTTAGTTGAGGTAATTTGTACATGTAGGTAGGGGTGAAGTGACTATGCATAGATAATAAACAGCGAGTAGCAGCAGAGTAACAAATGTGTTTGACGTGTTACACTGTAGCAGAGCAGTGGAGAGAGTTGTTTACTGCAGCCCAGGCGAGTGCTCTAACTAAGACCAACTAAGCCCAGCTCTGCCTGACCCACCCCTCTATTCTCTGGGCCTGGAACTTTAGCCTCAGGGCCTTGGGTAGCTGGTGTGGGGACTTTAACCTTAGGGCCGTAGGTAGCTGGTGTGGGGAACTTTAGCCTCAGGGCCTTTGATAGCTGGTTTGGGGAACTTTAGCCTCAGGGCCTTTGATAGCTGGTATGGGGAACTTTAGCCTCAGGGATTTGGGTAGCTGGTGTGGGGAACTTTAGTGTCAGGGACTTGGGTAGCTGGTGTGGGGAACTTTAGCTTCAGGGCCTTGGGTAGCTGGTGTGGGGAACTTTAGCCTCAGGGCCTTGGATAGCTGGTGTGGGGAACATTAGCCTCAGGGCCTTGGGTAGCTGGTGTGGGGAACTTTAGCCTCAGGGCCTTGGGTAGCTGGTGTGGGGATCTTTAGCCTCAGGGCCTTGGGTAGCTGGTGTGGGGATCTTTAGCTTCAGGGCCTTGGGTAACTGGTGTGGGGAACTTTAGCCTCATGGCCTTGGGTAGCTGGTGAGGGGAACTTTAGCCTCAGGGCCTTGGGTAGCTGGCGTGGGGAACTTTAGCCTCAGGGCCTTGGGTAGTTGGTATGGGGAACTTTAGCCTCAGGGCCTTGGGTAGTTGGTGTGGGGAACATTAGCCTCATGGCCTTTGATAGCTGGTGTGGGGAACTTTAGCTTCAGGGCCTTGGGTAGCTGGTGTGGGGAACTTTAGCCTCAGGGCCGTGGGTAGCTGGTGTGGGGAACTTTAGCCTCAGTGCCTTTGATAGCTGGTTTGGGGAACTTTAGTCTCAGGGCCTTTGATAGCTGGTATGGGGAACTTTAGCCTCAGGGATTTGGGTAGCTGGTGTGGGGAACTTTAGTGTCAGGGACTTGGGTAGCTGGTGTGGGGATCTTTA
Source organism: Salmo salar (assembly GCF_965601325.2). Taxonomy (NCBI): domain Eukaryota; kingdom Metazoa; phylum Chordata; class Actinopteri; order Salmoniformes; family Salmonidae; genus Salmo; species Salmo salar. The sequence continues at coordinate 85,399,723 of NC_138293.1, read as the reverse complement.
GCCTCAGGGCCTTGGGTAGCTGGTGTGGGGATCTTTAGCCTCAGGGCCTGGGGTAACTGGTGTGGGGAACTTTAGCCTCAGGGCCTTGGGTAGCTGGTGAGGGGAACTTTAGCCTCAGGGCCTTGGGTAGCTGGTGAGGGGAACTTTAGCCTCAGGGCCTTGGGTAGCTGGCGTGGGGAACATTAGCCTCAGGGCCTTGGGTAGTTGGTATGGGGAACTTTAGCCTCAGGGCCTTGGGTAGTTGGTGTGGGGAACATTAGCCTCATGGCCTTTGATAGCTGGTGTGGGGAACTTTAGCTTCAGGGCCTTGGGTAGCTGGTGTGGGGAACTTTAGCCTCAGGGCCGTGGGTAGCTGGTGTGGGGAACTTTAGCCTCAGGGCCTTTGATAGCTGGTTTGGGGAACTTTAGCCTCAGGGCCTTTGATAGCTGGTATGGGGAACTTTAGCCTCAGGGATTTGGGTAGCTGGTGTGGGGAACTTTAGTGTCAGGGACTTGGGTAGCTGGTGTGGGGAACTTTAGCTTCAGGGCCTTGGGTAGCTGGTGTGGGGAACTTTAGCCTCAGGGCCTTGGATAGCTGGTGTGGGGAACATTAGCCTCAGGGCCTTGGGTAGCTGGTGTGGGGAACTTTAGCCGCAGGTCCTTGGGTAGCTGGTGTGGGGAACTTTAGCCTCAGGGCCGTGGGTAGTTGGCGTGGGGAACTTTAGCCTCAGGGCCTTGGGTAGCTGGTGTGGGGAACTTTAGCTTCAGGGCCATGGGCAGCTGGTGTGGGGAACTTTAGCCTCAGGGCCTTGGGTAGTTGGTGTGGGGAACTTTAGCCTGAGGGCCGTGTGTAGCTGGAGTGGGGAACTTTAGCCTTAGAGCTTTGGGTAGCTGGAGTGGGGAACTTTAGCCTCAGGGCTGTGGGTAGCTGGTGTGGGGAACTTTAGCCTTAGGGCCGTGGGTAGCTGGTGTGGGGAACTTTAGCCTTAGGGCCTTGGGTAGCTGGAGTGGGGAACTTTAGCCTCAGGGCTGTGGGTAGCTGGAGTGGGGAACTTTAGCCTCAGGGCCGTGTGTAGCTGGTTTGGGGAACTTTAGCCTCAGGGCCGTGTGTAGCTGGTGTGGGGAACTTTAGCCTCAGGGCCGTGTGTAGCTGGTGTGGAGAACTTTAGCCTACTGTGTGTGTGACAAAGTGTGTGTGTGTGTGTGTGTGTGTGTGTGTGTGTGTGTGTGTGTGTGTGTGTGTGTGTGTGTGTGTGTGTGTGTGTGTGTGTGTGAGACAAAGAGTGTGTGGGTTTGTGTGTGTGACAAAATGTGTGTGTGTGTGTGTGTGTGACAAAGAGTGTGTGGGATTGTGTGTGTGACAAAGTGTGTGTGTGTGACAAAGTGTGTGTGTGTGTGTGTGACATAGAGTGTGCGGGTTTGTGTGTGTGACAAAGTGTGTGTGTGACAAAGTGTGTGTGTGACAAAGTGTGTGTGTGTGTGACAAAGTGTGTGTGTGACAAAGTGTGTGTGACAAAGTGTGTGCACCCACTGTGCAATTTGGTGGAGGATCAGTGGGTGAATATGAACTTATTTTCTTAGCATTATTCGAGGTCTGACAACACTGCATCTTTTTTGTTATTTTGACCAGTTGTCATTTTCTGCAAATAAATGCTCTAAATGACAATATTTTTATTTGTAATTTGGGAGAAATGTTGTTAGTAGTTTATAGAATAAAACAAAAATGTTAATTTTACCCAAACACATACCTATAAATAGTAAAACCAGAGAAACTGATCATTTTGCACTGGTCTCTTAATTTCTTCCAGAGATGCAAGTGTAGCGAAATGCTTGTGCTTCTAGTTCCGACCATGCAGTAATATCTAACAAGTAATATAACAATCTCACAACAACTACCTTGTACACACAAGTGTAAAGGAATGAATACGAATATGTACATAAAAATATATAAATGAGTGATGGCCGAACGGCATAGGCAAGATGTAATAGATGGTATGGAGTACAGTATATACATATGAGATGAGTATTGTAGGGTATGAAAACATATAAAGCAGCATTGTTTAAGGTGGCTGGTGATACATTACATCAGGATGGCATAGAGTACAGTATATACATATGAGATGAGTATTGTAGGGTATGAAAACATATAAAGCAGCATTGTTTAAGGTGGCTAGTGATACATTACATCAGGATGGCAAGATGCAGTAGATGGTATAGAGTACAGTATATACATATGAGATGAATAATGTAGGTTATGTAAACATTATCTAATATAAATATAAATAATATAAAGTGGCAAGTGATAAATTGATTACATACATTTTCCCATTATTAAAGTGGCTGGAGTTGAGTCAGTATGTAGGCAGCAGCCACTCAATGTTAGTGATGGCTGTTTAACAGTCTGATGGCCTTGAGATAGAAGCTGTGTTTCAGTCTCTCGGTTCCAGCTTTGATGCACCTGTACTGACCTCGCCTTCTGGATGTTAGCGGGGTGAACAGGCAGTGGCTCGGGTGGTTGTTGTCCTTGATGATCTTTATGGCCTTCCTGTGACATCGGGTGGTGTAGGTGTCCTGGAGGGCAGGTAGTTTGCACCCGGTGATGTGTTGTGCAGACCTCACTACCCTCTGGAGATCCTTCCGGTTATGGGCAGAGCAGCTGCCGTACCAGGCGGTGATACAGCCCGACAGGATGCTCTCGATTGTGCATCTGTAAAAGTTTGTGAGTGTTTTTTGGTGACAAGCCGAATTTCTTCAGCCTCCTGAGGTTGAAGAGGCGCTGCTGTGCCTTCTTCACCACGCTGTCTGTGTGGGTGGACCATTTCAGTTTGTCCGTGATGTGTACGCCGAGGAACTTAAAACTCTCCACCCTCTCCACTACTGTCCCCTCAATGTGGATAGGGGGCTGCTCCCTCTGCTGTTTCCTGAAGTCCACGATCATCTCTTTTGTTTTGTTGACATTGAGTGTGAGGTTATTTTCCTGACACCACACTCCGAGGGCCCTCACCTCCTCCCTGTAGGCCGTCTCATCGTTGTTGGTAATCAAGCCTACCACTGTAGTGTCGTCTGCAAACTGATAATTGAGTCGGATGCGTGCATGGCCACGCAGTCATGGGTGAACAGGGAGTACAGAAGAGGGCTGAGAACGCACTCTTGTGTGGACCCAGTGTTGAGGATCAGCGGGGTGGAGATGTTGTTACCTACCCTCACCACCTGGGGGCGGCCGGTCAGGAAGTCCCGGACCCAGTTGCACAGGGCGGGGTCGAGACCCAGGGTCTCGAGCTTAATGACGAGTTTGGAGGGTACTATGGTGTTAAATGCTGAGCTTTAATCGATGAACAGCATTCTTACATAGGTATGCTGTAAGGTGACTAGGCATCAGGATATATGATAAACAGAGTAGCAGCAGCGTATATGAGGATTGTGTGTGAGTGGGTGTGTGTAGCGTCAGTATAAATGTATGTGCATATTATGCGTGTGTGAGTAAATAACGGAGTGAGTGTTTGTATGTGTGTTTGAGTGACAGTGTGTGTGAGTGTGTAGGGCCCTGTGAGTATGTAGGGCCCTGTGAGTGTGCATAGAGACAGTGCAAATACTGAAATAAAAGGTCAATAAAGGTACAAGGTAAACTGGGTCTGTGTAGCTATTTTGTTTGCTATTTATCAGTCGTATTGCTTGGGGATAGAAGCTGTTCAAGAGCCTGTTGGTGTCAGACTTGATGCACCGGAACCTCTTGCCGTGCAGCAGCAGAGAAAATAGTCTATGGCTTGGGTGGATGGGGTCTTTCACGATTTTCCGGGCCTTCTTTTCACACCGCCTGGTATTGAGGTACTGGATGGCAGGGAACTTGGCCCCAGTAATGTACTGGGCTATCCGCACAACTCTCTGTAGCGCCATGCGATCGAGGGCGTTGCTATTGCCATACCAAGCAGTGATGCAGCCAGTCAATATGCTCTCAGTGGTACAGGTGTAGAACCTTTTCAGGATTTGAGGGCACATGCCAAACCTTTTCACCCTCCTGAGGGGGAAGAGGCATTGTTGCTCCTTCTTCACGACTGTGCGTGTGTGTTTGGACCATTTTAAGTCTTTAGTGATTTGGACACCGAGGAACTTGAAGCTGTCTACCTGCTCCACTGCCGCCCCGTCGATGTTTAATTTGTATTTATTTAACTTTTATTTAACCAGGAAAAGCCCATTGACACCCAGAGTCTCTTTTTCAAGGGAGACCTGGCCAAGAAGGCAGCAACAATCAATACATTACATCATTAAAACATACACCAATACCATACAACAACATGAGCCAGCCTAAAAAAACATTTACACTCCTCCGTAACAGAGTCAATATTTAAAATTCATTCAGTGACACTAACATATCTAGATGAAGCATGGATTGTAGACTATTCCATGCCTCTGGTGCACAAGAAGAGAAGGTAGTCTTGCCTAATACTGTGAATTTTACATTTTTACATTTTAGTCATTTAGCAGACGCTCTTATCCAGAGCGACTTACAAATTGGTGCATTCACCTATAATATCCAGTGGAACAACCACTTTACAATAGTGCATCTAAATCTTTTAAGGGGGGGGGGTTAGAAGGATTACCTTATCCTATCCCAGGTATTCCTTGAAGAGGTGGGGTTTCAGGTGTCTCCGGAAGGTAGTGATTGACTCCGCTGTCCTGGCGTCGTGAGGGAGCTTGTTCCACCATTGGGGTGCCAGAGCAGCGAACAGTTTTGACTGGGCTGAGCGGGAACTGTGCTTCCTCAGAGGTAGGGAGGCGAGCAGGCCAGAGGTGGATGAACGGAGTGCCCTTGTTTGGGTGTAGGGCCTGATCAGAGCCTGAAGGTACGGAGGTGCCGTTCCCCTCACAGCTCCGTAGGCAAGCACCATGGTCTTGTAGCGGATGCGAGCTTCGACTGGAAGCCAGTGGAGAGAGCGGAGGAGCGGGGTGACGTGAGAGAACTTGGGAAGGTTGAACACCAGACGGGCTGCGGCGTTCTGGATGAGTTGTAGGGGTTTAATGGCACAGGCAGGGAGCCCAGCCAACAGCGAGTTGCAGTAATCCAGACGGGAGATGACAAGTGCCTGGATTAGGACCTGCGCCGCTTCCTGTGTGAGGCAGGGTCGTACTCTGCGAATGTTGTAGAGCATGAACCTACAGGATCGGGTCACCGCCTTGATGTTGGTGGAGAACGACAGGGTGTTGTCCAGGGTCACGCCAAGGCTCTTAGCACTCTGGGAGGAGGACACAAGGGAGTTGTCAACCGTGATGGCGAGATCATGGAACGGGCAGTCCTTCCCCGGGAGGAAGAGCAGCTCCGTCTTGCCGAGGTTCAGCTTGAGGTGGTGATCCGTCATCCACACTGATATGTCTGCCAGACATGCAGAGATGCGATTCGCCACCTGGTTGTCAGAAGGGGGAAAGGAGAAGATTAATTGTGTGTCATCTGCATAGCAATGATATGAGAGACCATGTGAGGATATGACAGAGCCAAGTGACTTGGTGTATAGCGAGAATAGGAGTGGGCCAAGAACAGAGCCCTGGGGGACACCAGTGGTGAGAGCACGTGGTGCGGAGACAGATTCTCGCCACGCCACCTGGTAGGAGCGACCTGTCAGGTAGGACGCAATCCAAGCGTGCGCGGTGCCAGAGATGCCCAGCTCGGAGAGGGTGGAGAGGAGGATCTGATGGTTCACGGTATCAAAGGCAGCAGATAGGTCTAGAAGGATGAGAGCAGAGGAGAGAGAGTTAGCTTTAGCAGTGCGGAGAGCCTCCGTGACACAGAGAAGAGCAGTCTCAGTTGAATGCCCAGTCTTGAAACCTGACTGATTAGGATCAAGAAGGTCATTCTGAGAGAGATAGCAAGAGAGCTGGCCAAGCACGGCGCGTTCAAGAGTTTTGGAGAGAAAGGAAAGAAGGGATACTGGCCTGTAGTTGTTGACATCGGAGGGGTCGAGTGTAGGTTTTTTCAGAAGGGGTGCAACTCTCGCTCTCTTGAAGACGGAAGGGACGTAGCCAGCGGTCAAGGATGCGTTGATGAGCGAGGTGAGGTAGGGGAGAAGGTCTCCGGAAATGGTCTGGAGAAGAGAGGAGGGGATAGGGTCAAGTGGGCAGGTTGTTGGGCGGCCGGCCGTCACAAGACGCGAGATTTCATCTGGAGAGAGAGGGGAGAAAGAGGTCAAAGCACAGGGTAGGGCAGTGTGAGCAGGACCAGCAGTGTCGTTTGACTTAGCAAACGAGGATCGGATGTCGTCAACCTTCTTTTCAAAATGGTTGACGAAGTCATCCGCAGAGAGGGAGGAGGGGGGGGGGGAGGGGGAGGAGGATTCAGGAGGGAGGAGAAGGTAGCAAAGAGCTTCCTAGGGTTAGAGGCAGATGCTTGGAGTTTAGAGTGGTAGAAAGTGGCTTTAGCAGCAGAGACAGAAGAGGAAAATGTAGAGAGGAGGGAGTGAAAGGATGCCAGGTCCGCAGGGAGGCGAGTTTTCCTCCATTTCCGCTCGGCTGCCCGGAGCCCTGTTCTGTGAGCTCGCAGTGAGTCGTCGAGCCACGGAGCAGGAGGGGAGGACCGAGCCGGCCTGGAGGATAGGGGACAGAGGAGATCAAAGGATGCAGAGAGGGAGGAGAGGAGGGTTGAGGAGGCAGAATCAGGAGATAGGTTGGAGAAGGTTTGAGCAGAGGGAAGAGATGATAGGATGGAAGAGGAGAGAGTAGCGGGAGAGAGAGAGCGAAGGTTGGGACGGCGCAATACCATCCGAGTAGGGGGAGAGTGAGAAGTGTTGGATGAGAGCGAGAGGGAAAAGGATACAAGGTAGTGGTCGGAGACTTGGAGGGGAGTTGCAATGAGATTAGTGGAAGAACAGCATCTAGTAAAGATGAGGTCAAGCGTATTGCCTGCCTTGTGAGTAGGGGGGGAAGGTGAGAGGGTGAGGTCAAAAGAGGAGAGGAGTGGAAAGAAGGAGGCAGAGAGGAATGAGTCAAAGGTAGACGTGGGGAGGTTAAAGTCACCCAGAACTGTGAGAGGTGAGCCATCCTCAGGAAAGGAACTTATCAAGGCGTCAAGCTCATTGATGAACTCTCCAAGGGAACCTGGAGGGCGATAAATGATAAGGATGTTAAGCTTGAAAGGGCTGGTAACTGTGACAGCATGGAATTCAAATGAGGAGATAGACAGATGGGTCAGGGGAGAAAGAGAGAATGTCCACTTGGGAGAGATGAGGATTCCAGTGCCACCACCCCGCTGGCTCGATGCTCTAGGGGTATGCGAGAACACGTAGTCAGACGAGGAGAGAGCAGTAGGAGTAGCAGTGTTATCTGTGGTGATCCATGTTTCCGTCAGCGCCAGGAAGTCTAGGGACTGGAGGGTAGCATAGGCTGAGATGAACTCTGCCTTGTTGGCCGCAGACCGGCAGTTCCAGAGGCTGCCGGAGACCTGGAACTCCACGTGAATGTCCTGGGGACTTTAAGTAGCAACCACCTAGCAGACCGGGTATGGTAACTGCTGGTGGTGAAGGAGACCAGACTACAGAGGTAAAGAGGGAATTTACCCAAAAGGGCTTTGTAGATGAACACATACAAACGTAGCTTTCTGCGCATATAAAGTGAGGTCCAGCCTACTGTACCATTTGGTACAAGGTGCAATGGTGGGTGAGTGACTTGAAGGATGCATGATTAACAGAGTCCAGTCTCTGTAAGACAGAGGAGGCTGCATGCATATACAACAAGTCACCATAATCAATTACAGAGAGAAAAGTGGCCTGAACAAGCTTCTTTCTTGCCATAAGCGGGAAGCAAGGCTTATTAAAAACCCAATTTCAATTTAAGCTTCCTCACAAGACTATCTATATGAACTTTAAAGGACAACTTGTCATCCAACCCTATACCTAGGTATTTGTAGGATGACACTTTTTCAATGGATAAGCCACCAGATGTGACAATGCTAACGCTCTCTTCAATGGATAAGCCACCAGATGTGACAATGCTAACGCTCTCTTCAATGGATAAGCCACCAGATGTGACAATGCTAACGCTCTCTTTCAATGGATAAGCCACCAGATGTGACAATGCTAACGCTCTCTTCAATGGATAAGCCACCAGATGTGACAATGCTAATGCTCTCTTTCAATGGATAAGCCACCAGATGTGACAATGCTAACGCTCTCTTCAATGGATAAGCCACCCGATGTGACAATGCTAACGCTCTCTTCAATGGATAAGCCACCAGATGTGACAATGCTAACGCTCTCTTTCAATGGATTAGCCACCAGATGTGACAATGCTAATGCTCTCTTTCAATGGATAAGCCACCAGATGTGACAATGCTAACACTCTCTTTCAATGAATTAGCCACCAGATGTGACAATGCTAACGCTCTCTTTCAATGGATAAGCCACCAGATGTGACAATGCTAACACTCTCTTTCAGTGGATAAGCCACCAGATGTGACAATGCTAACGTTCTCTGGTAAAGGTCACAAATTTAGTTTTTTGTATATTCAAGACCGGTTTGAGACCATGAAGGGAGGCCTGCAGTGACTGAAAAGCAGTCTGGAGCTCTTCAACAGCCTGAACCAGAGAAGGAGCACATGGATATATGACTGTATCATCTGCATTTAGATGTAACTTTGCTGGTTGCATCCCATTTCCAAAATCATTAATAAAAATGTACAATAACACAGGAGCTAAAATGGAACCCTGGGGCACACCTCTATTAATCTCAAGAAAGCTAGACTTGTGATTGTCAGTATATACACATTGTGTTCTGTCAGAAAGATAGCTCCTAAACCAATTTACTGCCCCTTCACTGAGACCAATGTTACTGAGTTTAGCTAGCAACAATTCACGGTCAACTCAATCAAATGCCTTTCATAAATCAGCAAACAGAGCAGCACGATGTTGCTTTTTATCAAGTGCATTTATGATGTCATTTGCCGCTGCCATAGCTGCAGTTGTGCTGCTGTGCCCCGATCTAAAGCCAGACTGAACCCCACTCAGTATGTTATTTCACTGAAGAAGTGTTTAAACTGTGAGTTCACTAGGGATTCATAGACTGGCCAGGATAGGGAGAGAGGAGATAGGACCATAGTAGTAGTATCTGAGGGATCTCCACCCTTTAGCAGTGGGAGGACATACGCTGATTTCCAAATGCTGGGTATGGAATTGGTCAAGAGACTCAAGTTGAAAATGTGAGCCACAGGTTCAGTAATAATGCCAGCTGCTATCTTTAAGAGGCAGGGATCATTATGACACCACTACATATCTACAATACAAAAATGTAAAATACCACCATACAACAATATTACAATGTACGTGTGTGTCGAGTGTGTGTGCTTGCGCCAGTGTGTGAGCTTGAAGGCCATCAGTGAAAGGATCTGTTGTAAAACACTTTCACACACACTCATAAACCCTTCCACACGCATCCTTTGAAGCGAGTTGGGATTGAGAGAGGATGTGAGTTCAGTTCAGTGAGGCCAGTTTGTCAGTGAGGGTTCTCTGTATAGAGGTCATGGCAATGTGGAGAGGGGGGACAAGAAGGGGTGAGGTTGGGATGAGGAGAGGTGAGGAGGGGGTGTTAAGGGATCAACGACAGCCTGTTAACATCACAGTACTCAGTTTTGTTCGTCCCCGTCCTCAAAAGACAAAATCCCTCTTTCTTTGCCTCTCGCTCTCTTTTTCTCTTCCTTTATTCCCTCTTTTAATCCTCCATGAGGACACTGTCCCCTCTCTCTCTTCTCTTCTTCTTCTCCTTCTTCATGTTGTTCTTTTTTTTGCTTTGCTCAGCGTTTCAGCTTGATGTCCTCCCCCATCCCTACTATCCTTTCTTAACCTTCTCTCTCTAACCTCCGTGGCTACAGTCGAAAGACTCCCATTCTAAAAGCATTAACAGACTGAGTTCTCTCTAAAGGAGGTTAGGTTTCCTGATGAGTCTGGTTCTGTCTCTCTGTCTGTGCCATCCACATACCCCATGAGGTCACCACTCCTAAAATACGACCCTGTTCCTCATCCCTCACAGCCTTGTCTCTACTCAAGTGGTGTGTGTGAGAAAGAGAGCGAGAGTGTGTGTGTGTATGTGTGTGTGAGAGAGAGAGAGAGAATGTGTGCGTTTGTGTACGTGTGTGTGTGTGTGTGTGTTGGAGAGAAAATGTGTGCGTGTGTGTGAGAGAGAGATGATGTCATGGGCTGATGTGAGGTGTCCTCCCCAACTGTACACAGTGAGCCTCTCCTCCTACAGTGCTAATGCTGTAAATCTGGATGCCAGCGGTTTCTTCTGGGGTTGTGACCCAAATATCTTAGCGATGACTTCTCATTTTAATCTAATAACAGAACAGAAAGAAAACCAACCCACCCGTTCTGAAAGACCTATTAACCCTCCTAGTCGAGGAACATATATTGTCATTGGATCGTGTGTAACCATAGTGCAGTGCACTGGGTAGTATTCATAAAGCATCAAACGGAGGAAAATGGACTGAAACAGGGAGGGACTTTCTAGATTTTATTTTGCGAAACTTTTTACTTCAACGTACCCTTATGAATATCACCCAGGACTCATTGACCCACATGCCTGTGTTTATTGCTCATGTAGCTTATGGGTTTTATTCAGGTCCTGTGGTTGTCTCTCCTCTCCCCTCTTCTCCCCTCCTTTCTTCTGGCCTGTCCTCTTCCCCTCTTTCATGAGTTCAGCAGCATGTGAACACCTGCTATTTTAAATGGCAACAAGTTGTAGCGCAGGATGGGGCGTAAATCACTAGAGGCCGGCCGCACTGCTGGGAGTCATTGAGTGTGTGTGTGGCTCTGTGTGTAGGTGTAGGTGTATGTGTGTGTGTGTGTGGCTCTGTGTGTATGTGTGTGTGGCTCTGTGTGTATGTGTGTGTGTGTGTGTGTGTGTGTGTGTGTGTGTGTGTGTGTGTGTGTGTGTGTGTGTGTGTGTGTGTGTGTGTGTGTCTGTATGTGTAACGCTCGTCGTTAGAAGGAGAAGTGGACCAAGGCGCAGCGTGGTAAGTGTTCATGATACTTTATTTCAAGAAACACTCAAACAAGAATAACCAAAAGCAACAAAACGAAAGTGAACAGTTCCGTCAGGCACAGACACTAAACAGAAAATAACATCCCTTAAACACAGGTGGAAAACCGGCTGCCTAAGTATGATTCCCAATCAGAGACAATGATAGACAGCTGCCTCTGATTGGGAACCACACTCGGCCCAAAAACAAAGAAACAGACAACATAGACTTTCCCACCCGAGTCACTCCCTGACCTAACCAAACACAGAGAATAATAAGGATCTCTAAGGTCAGGGCGTGACAGTATGTGTGTGTGTGTACTTGTCTTGCACCCACTGCTCCCCTGGCCCTGACGCCTGAACTCTGCTCAGAGAAAAGGAGGGAAAAATAGAACATGCCCTCAACTTCAAGGAATTCCTCTCTTTCCCTCCCTGCTTTCTTCCCCTCCCAGTCTTTATTTAAGCCCTAACCAACCCAAGGCCAAGCCGAGCCATCAAACACCTCAGCAATACTATGCTAAGTGCATGTGTGTTCTGCAATCCGCACAGCCAAGGGCTATGGAGCTAGGCCCTATAGGTGCTGTCTCAGCTATGCAGCTCTAGCACCTCACCTCATATGGCTAAGGTTTGTATCCAGGGTAAGTGTTCCTCATAGATCCGTACTCTAGTCCCAGGCTTCACGTTAGGCCCAAGTGATGACCGTACAAACTTCATTCACATCTGTGTCTGGCAAACATCAAACCCTGGCAGCGCATATTTATACATCCTTTTGAGGCCAGAGGGTTCATTTGTGAACATTCAAAGCTCCATCCCCTTTCCTCTTTAAGCGTGTGAATGCCAACTCCCTCATAGCCCCTGTGGCACATCTTTAGTGAAATCAGCATCAGCTGGTGTCACACGCACACACACACACATACACGCAAACACACACACGCACTCCTTTTTCTTAAATACTGATTTGTTTGACCAAAGAAAATCAGTTTCTCTTTGAGGAGTTGATCAAAAAGCACTTACATCTTCAAATGGAGATTTCTCTTCTTCTGTGCCTTCCTTTCTTCAGTACAGCCCCTCACTGGCAGGGCTTCAAACTAACAGACCACCTGGCAGTGTGTTGCAGTGTATAACAGACAATGAGCTGGAGATGAGAGAGGTGGAGGTAGCTGTTGATGGGGCTGATCTGAATGGCTCCTTGGATGGTGTTCCCAGGCTGGTGTGTGTGTGTGTGTGTGTGTGTGTGTGTGTGTGTGTGTGTGTGTGTGTGTGTGTGTGTGTGTGTGTGTGTGTGTGTGTGTGTGTGTGTGTGTGTGTGTGTGTGTGTGTGTGTGTGTGTGTGTGTGTGTGTGTGTGTGTCTCTCTCTCTAGGGAGTAGCAGCCCTCATATACAGCCTTAAATCCCCTAGTCAATTGCAGAGTGATTAAGTGATGATTGTAGTCAGAGCCCTCTGACTCCAGCCCCCTGGTCCTAGGCCTGCTCCTGCTGCTATCCCGTTGTCTGCCTGGACTCTCTCACACAGGGGGTCTCAGTATCTGACACAATGCACTGGCATACCCCTCTATTGTTACCCCTCCCTGTACCTTCACCCCCACGACCTCCAAATGTGCCCCCTCCTGAGGAAGCCCCCAGGCCAGGACGAGTCCTAAATGGAATCGTAGCTACTACCCCCTTCCCCCGTAGGGAACTGTGCCAATCACTCTCTCTCTTTCTGTAGCCTCTTTGATTTACTTGACTATCCTTTTTAGCTCCTAGTGGAGCAAAGGGCTTCAACAGTGCATTTCCAGCTAACTCTGTTCTGGGGCAGTGTTCTTCATCTTCATTCCAGGTGATTCCTGTCTTCTTCATCTCCTCTTTATTGGTCCCTCTCTGTCTTCTGTAACCTCACTTATGTCCCATTGTATATAGCCTCGTTATTGTTATGTCATTTTCTTGTGTTACGTATTTTTTGTATTTATTTATTATTATATATATTTTTTCACTTTAGTTTATTTAGAAAATATTTTCTTAACTCTATTTATTGAACAGCATTGTTGGTTAAGGGCTCGTAAGTAAGAATTTCACGGTAAGGTCTAAATCTGTTGTATTTGACGCATGTGACAAATACAATTTGATTTGATTTTGTCCTGCTTTTAGCCTAGCACCCTAGCCACTGATGAATACACATTTTGTGAGAAACTAAAGAGGTGGGTTTGTGTCTGAAACTGAGTCAACAGGCATTAACTGTATTCATTAACTGCCATTAAAAACAGATTGTTGCTACTCCTCATGCAGCTCAGCCACTGTAGCTCATTAAACAGGCAACAGAGGCTTTTAGTAATTAACTGGGTTTAATTGGGTTCCCATTGCCAGGCATTGTAATGTTTACCCTGCCCTCCTTCCCTCAGAAGGCCCCGGGGGTCCCGGTGTGGTTGCTGAGATGATGGTGATGTAATGTTTTGGTTTACCTGCCGGAAGGAAGCAGGAAGTGGTTCCAACAAATTAAATGAAGTGTGATTTGAAAACAGGAAGCAGTCATGAGTAAGAGTAAAATAAACAGAAATTGGACCAACAAAACTCCCCAAACGCCATGCGGTAATGACCAGGGGACTTCATTAAAGTTGTGTTTTGATTAAACAAAGAATAACACAACATGTTGGTGAATTAGTGGATTACTTTAGAGATTACATGACTTTCATGAGGTAATTGTGTTTGGGTAAGGCAATTAACCCACAGTAATGTAAGATAAGGGGAGATCTAAATTCTGAAAATAGTACACCTACTGTACAACACTGTACACTAGTACACTGTAAAATAGCACACCTACTGTACACTGTACACTAGGACACTGTAAAACAGCACACATCTGTATTTTACTGCCTCATTGCCTGCATCCGTAATGGGTCTGTGACCAAACGACCACCCCTCATCACTGTCAAACGCTCCCTAAAACACTTCTGCGAGCAGCCCTTTCTAATCGACCTGGCCGGGGTATCCTGGAATGACATTGACCTCATCCCGTCAGTAGATGATGCCTGGCTATTCTTTAAAAGTGCCTTCCTCACCATCTTAAATAAGCATGCCCCACTCAAAAAATGTAGAACTAGGAATAGATATAGTCCTTGGTTCAATCCAGACCTGTCTGCCCTTGACCAGCACAAAAACATCCTGTGGCGTTCTGCATTAGCATCGAATAGCCCCCGTGATATGCAACTTTTTAGGGAAGTTAGGAACCAATATACACAGGCAGTTAGAAAAGGTAAGGCTAGTTTTTTCAAACAGAAATTTGCATCCTGTAGTACTAACTCAAAAAAGTTCTGGGACACTGTAAAGTCCATGGAGAATAAGAACACCTCATCCCAGCTTCCCACTGCACTGAGGCTAGGAAACACTGTTACCACCGATAAATCCACTATAATTGAGAATTTCAATAAGCATTTCTCTACGGCTGGCCATGCTTTCCACCTGGCTACCCCTACCCTGGTCAACTGCCGGGCAACCTCCACAGCAACCCGCCAAAGCCCCACCATTTCTCCTTCACCCAAATCCAGATAGCTGATGTTCTGAAAGAGCTACAAAATCTGGACCCCTACAAATCAGCCGGGCTAGACAATCTGGACCGTCTCTTTCTAAAATTATCTGCCAAAATTGTTGCAACCCCTATTACTAGCCTGTTCAACCTCTCTTCCGTATCGTCTGAGATTCCCAAAGATTGGAAAGCTGCCGCGGTCATCCCCCTCTTCAAAAGGGGTGACACTCTAGACCCAAACTGCTACAGACCTATATCTATCCTACCCTGTCTTTCTAAGGTCTTCGAAAGCCAAGTTAACAAACAGATTATCGACCATTTCGAATCCCACCGTACCTTCTCCGCTATGCAATCTGGTTTCAGAGCTGGTCATGGGTGCACCTCAGCCACGCTCAAGGTCCTAAACGACATCATAACCGCCATCGATAAGAGACAAGACTGTGCAGCCGTATTCATCGACCTGGCCAAGGCTTTCGACTCTGTCAATCACCACATTCTTATTGGCAGACTCAACAGCCTTGGTTTCTCAAATGATTGCCTCGCATGGTTTACCAACTACTTCTCTGATAGAGTTCAGTGTGTCAAATCGGAGGGCCTGTTGTCCGGACCTCTGGCAGTCTCTATGGGTGTGCCACAGGGTTCAATTCTCGGGCCGACTCTCTTCTCTGTATACATCAATGATGTTGCTCTTGCTGCTGGTGATTCTCTGATCCACCTCTACGCAGATGACACCATTCTGTATACTTCTGGCCCCTTTTTGGACACTGTGTTAACTAACCTCCAGGCGAGCTTCAATGCCATACAACTCTCCTTCCGTGGCCTCCAACTGCTCTTAAACGCAAGTAAAACTAAATGCATGCTATTCAATCGATCACTGCCCGCACCTGCTCGCCCGTCCAGCATCACTACTCTGGACGGTTCTGACTTAGAATACGTGGACAACTACAAATACCTGGGTGTCTGGTTAGACTGTAAACTCTCCTTCCAGACTCACATTAAGCATCTTCAATCCAAAATTAAATCTAGAATTGGCTTCCTATATCGCAACAAAGCATCCTTCACTCATGCTGCCAAACATACCTTCGTAAAACTGACCATCCTACCGATCCTCGACATCGGTGATGTCATCTATAAAATAGCCTCCTCCAACACTCTACTCAACAAACTGGATGCCGTCTATCACAGTGCCATCCGTTTTGTCACCAAAGCCCCATACACTACCCACCATTGCGACCTGTACGCTCTCGTTGGTTGGCCCTTGCTTCATACTCATCGCCAAACCCACTGGCTACAGGTTATCTACAAGTCTCTGCTAGGTAAAGCCCCGCCTTATCTCAGCTCACTGGTCACCGTAGCAGCACCCACCCGTAGCACGCGCTCCAGCAGGTATATCTCACTGGTGAACCCCAAAGCCAATTCCTCCTTTGGTCGTCTTTCCTTCCAGTTCTCTGCTGCCAATGACTGGAACGAACTGCAAAAATCTCTGAAGCTGGAGACTCATATCTCCCTCACTTGCTTTAAGCACCAGCTGTCAGAGCAGCTCACAGATCACTGCACCTGTACATAGCCCATCTGTAAACAGCCCATCTATCTACCTACCTCATCCCCATACTGTATTTATTTATTTATTTATTTATCTTGCTCCTTTGAACCCCAGTATCTCTACTTGCACATTCATCTTCTGCACATCTACCATTCCAGTGTTTTAATTGCTATATTGTAATTACTTCGCCACCATGGCCTATTTATTGCCTTAACTTACCTCATTTGCACTCACTGTATATAGACTTTTTGTTTTCTTTTGTTCTACTGTATTATTGACTGTATGTTTTGTTTATTCCATGTGTAACTCTGTGTTGTTGTATATGTCAAATTGCTATGCTGTATCTTGGCCAGGTCGCAGTTGTAAACGAGAACTTGTTCTCAACTAGCCTACCTGGTTAAATAAAGGTGAAATAAAAATAAATAAAAAAAATCCCTTAAAAT
The DNA here is from genome assembly GCF_965601325.2 of Salmo salar. Lineage (NCBI taxonomy): Eukaryota > Metazoa > Chordata > Actinopteri > Salmoniformes > Salmonidae > Salmo > Salmo salar. The sequence continues at coordinate 85,383,266 of NC_138293.1, read as the reverse complement.
AATTTTGAGAAACTGCTTAGGTCAGTCTTAAACTGTTGGCCTACGTACCAGATGTGGCCCTTGAGCCGATTTAATGGGTCTGTGATTGTCTTAGATTACCCAATGGTTTTCAGGCCCACCAGAAAAGCCTCTTCTTAAGAAGTGAAAACCAGAAAATCCAATTCCCTGGCTCTATCATTCTTGTTTTATTCCCCTATCATTTCACACTAAGTTAACAACTTTTAATGGTGCCCATAACAAAATAATGCTGCCTTTTAATTTCTACATTTTTATTTTCCCCTCAGTCGATTCAACCCTCTGGCCTAGTTCTGTCTCCGCTGTCAGGTTCAAAGACGACCCTTCAGAGTGAGCCGCCATGACATCCAGTGGTAGTCTTTCAAATCACCTCTGGTGCCGATATAAAGATAATATTCATCTATTCATGGCTGTTCTGTTCCCAGTGTAGCAAATATAACTACCTTACTGTCCCGAAACAACAGAGGCAGTGTTAGCTGGGTTAGCCTTTTGTTGTTTTTGTGCCAATGGGCTAAGTGTTCATTTCAGCTTCGCCTTCACTGGAGACCTCAGAACGAAATGGCGATGGGTGTTTATGAGAGAGAGCAAGAGAGAGAGAGAAAAATAGAGAAAAAGACTGTCTTTCTCAGGGAAAATAAGGACAAACATGTTTTCACCACATAACCATTGTACCCAGCTATCTATTGTTTACAGTAAGTAAACTAGGTGTCAGGTGTAGAACAGATATTTATCCGATATGTGTTAGGTAAGAGAGTAGATAAGGCGTACTGTATTGTCCGTTGTCTACTTTACATACTGAAAGTGCATTCACTGCTGCTGCCCCCAAACTCTGGAACTCTCTCTCCCAGCCACCCGCAACTCTGACTCTATCACCACCTTCAAAACAGATTACAGTTTTTCTCAATTGTTTACACACAAATACTGGTACTTGAGACACAATGACCACAACATGTAACTAATGCACCAACCCCCTGAACCAATTCTGCTAAACTACAAGCACAATTCCTGCTTTACACTCAAACTGCAGTTCTAAAACACACTTTTTTCAAAACACTACACACAATTCTTTGCATTTGGCACAATTTTCATGCAGAAAATCTCTTGTTTTCACAATGAACACACTGCCATTCAAATATGCACACTGACTCATCACATGGGCAAACACCCGTCACACAGTTTTACAATTAGCAATCAGAGCTTTAGCATAAAAGGGCAACAGGTAAGCTCTTCTGTTTTGGAGCAATGGATGCCAACATTGGAAACAGAGGCAGAGCCAGAGGAGTGAGAGTAAGAGGAGGAGGACGAGGAGGACAAGGACGAGGACGAGGAAGGCCAAGGACTGTAATCTCTGATGAGATCCGAGCCACTTTGGTTGATCATGTGGTCAACCATGGTCTAACAATGAGGGAGGCTGGGCAAAGAGTACAGCCAAATTTGAGCAGGTACACTGTAGCATCCATCATCCGGACATTCCGAAATGAGAATAGGTAAGAAATCTACTCTCACTAGAAAATTGCAGTACTGCATATCAATACAGTACTCAATGAGTACAGTAGTACAGTATTGCCTGTGGACTGTTCTGTAGGATTGTAAAAATAAAGTATGTTTCAAGTATTTTGCTATTTGTTTGGCAGAGCTGAAAGATTACCAACACAAGGTGGTCGGGAATGTGTTCTGTCAGGAAACTGAAATCATGAACATGGTCCTAGAAAATAACGCCATAACATTACGGCAAATACAAAGAAAAATAATAGAAAACAATGAGATTTCAAAATATTCATAGGGTAAGCTTATCAACACTGGAGGTCTACAGGGTGCCATTTGAACGCAATTCAGAAAGAGTCAAAGAATTGCAATATAACTATGTGCAAGTGAGTCCTATACAATCCCACAATTGATGCATACTCTCAACACTGTATAAATTATACATATTTCAGTATTGTAATCATAATGATTGTGCTTCACAATAGTGACCACTCCATGTCTATTTCTGATATTGTCATGTGTGTTTCAGAGAGTCCTTGAGCTAGAGGTGGCTGCAGTGGAGCACCAGTTCATCTTCATTGATGAGGTTGGATTCAACCTCACAAAAAGACGAAAGAGGGGAAGGAATATCATCGGCCAGCGTGCCATTGTTCAAGTCCCTGGCCAGCGTGGAGGGAACATCACAATGTGTGCAGCGATTAGCCACCACGGCGTCATCCATCACCATGCTACCCTTGGCCCCTACAACACCACCCATCTGATCACATTCCTGGACACCCTACACAACACACTCATTCCACCAGATCAGGTAGATGGCCCAGAGCAGCTCAGGTACGTTGTCATTTGGGACAACGTAAGTTTCCACAGGGCTGCTCTGGTTCGTAACTGGTTCACTGCCCACCCACGCTTTTTAGTTGTTTATCTCCCTCCATATTCCTCAATCCTATTGAGGAATTATTTTCTGCCTGGAGATGGAAAGTGTATGACCGAAATCCACAAACGCGTATACCTCTTCTCCAAGCTATGGAAGACGCATGTGGAGATATAGCAGCTGATGCTTTTCATGGCTGGAATCGCCATGCTAGGCGATATTTCCCCCGCTGCTTGGCCAGGGAAAACATTGCTTGTGATGTGGATGAGGTGCTGTGGCCAGACCGCAACAGAAGAGAGGATGCAGCATAGTTTTTTTGTATTTTTATTTTTTTATTGTAGCTGTATACATTAAATTCTTCTGTTTTGTATGTAGACCACTGTATGTGCAACTTTGTGTTGGTTGGGAATGGGATGTACACCGTGTACATTGTTTTTGTGGGAAAATTAAAATGTATTTGTGTGTTCTGAGTATAAAAACAATATTCTCAAATATTTTACAACACACTTATGTATGTACTGTCTGTAGTAATGGCAACACTGAACCAAAAAAGGCCTAAGTCATTATGATGAATGGAGAAGAAGTGTTTTCCATTCATCATAGTGTTTTACATTGAGCACATCAGTGTTCAACTGGTTCTTATAAATGTCTATTCATATGATGGTTTGTGTGTCATTTGAAAACAAAATACCATTTTGATAAGAAATAACATTGTTTTAAATGTAAAGTTTCATTTTGCTGGAGAATTGAGGGGTTTTGCCCATTGTGTGTGTTTTTTGATTTGTGTGTAGTTCTGAGAATATGAGGCATGCTTTCAGAAAATGTGTGTAAACAATCGCGAAACTGTAAAAACCCACCTGTTCAGTCTGGCTTTCCCCTCATCTTAGCTCAGCTCTTACTCAGCTCTAGCTTAAACTGTTAAGTAGCGTTGATTTCTTTGTATTGTTTTATCCTTGTTTTGTACAGAGTCAATGTGCGGGGGCACCGGTGTCGAGGTAATTGAGGTAATATGTACATGTAGGTAGAGTTATTAAAGTGACTATGCAAAGATAATAACAGAGAGTAATAGCAGTGTAAAAGTGTGTTTGGGGGGGGGTGTCAATGCAAGTAGTCTGGGTAGCAATTTGATTAGATGTTCAGGAGTCTTATGGCTTGGGGGAAGAAGCTGTTTAGAAACCTCTTGGACCTAGGCTTGGCACTCCGGTACCACTTGACGTGCGGTAGCAGAGAGAACAGTCTATGACTGGGGTGGCTGGAGTCATTGACAGTTTTTAGGGCCTTCCTCTGACACCGTCTGATATAGAGGTCCTGGGTGGCAGGAAGCTTGGCCTCGGTGATGTACTGAGCCATACGCACTACCCACATACCAGGCAGTGATGCAACCAGTAAGGATGGTCTCGATGGAGCAGCTGTAGAACCTTTTGAGGATCTGAGGACCAATGCCAAATCTTTTCACTCTCCTGAGGGGAATACATTTTGTCTTGCCCTCAACACGACTGTCTTGGTGGGCTTGGACCATGTTAGTTTGTTGGTTTATGTGGACACCAAGGAACTTGAAGCTCTCAACCTGCTCCACTATAGCCTCGTCGATGAGAATGGGGGCGTGCTCGGTCCTCCTTTTCCTATAGTCCACAATATTCTCCTTTGTCTTGATCATTTTGAGGGAGAGGTTGTTGTCCTTGCACCACACGGTCAGGTCTCTGACCTCCTCCCTTTAGGCTGTCTCATCATTGTCGGTGATCAGGTCTACTACCACTGTTGTGTCATCGGCAAACTTAATGATGGTGTTGGAGTCATGCCTGGCCGTGCAGTCATGAGTGAACAGGGAGTACAGGAGGGGACTGAGCACGCACCCCTGATGGGCCCCTGTGTTAAGAATCAGCATGGCGGATGTGTTGTTACTTACCCTTACCACCTGGGGGCGGCCCGTCAGGGAGTACAGTATCCAGTTGCAGAGGGAGGTGTTTAGTGATGAGCTTTGAGGGCACTATGGTGTTGAACGCTGAGCTGTAGTCAATGAATAGCATTCTCACATTGGTGTTCCTTTTGTCCAGGTGGGAAAGGGCAGTGTGGAGTGCAATAGAGATAATAGAGATTGCATCATCTGTGGATCTGTTTGGCCAGTATGCAAATTGGAGTCGGTTTAGGGTTTCTGGGATAATGGTGTTGAGGCTGGCTCAAGAAAGCAGGAGAGGTAGAGTCAGGCGCAGGAGACAGTGAATTCTTGAACACACTTTAATTCAAGAAAACTGTTATGGTCGTCAGAAAATAGGGACGCAGCCCTTAAATACTTCTGCGGTGGTAAAACACACAAAAACCAACCACAGGCAGAGGGGAAAAAAACACACGTTCCTCAAGCACACAAACCCGACAAGGAACATAATCACGCACAAACACAGACATACTACGCTAAACTAAATAACCCCCCCTACTAATAACTAAACCAAAACAGGTGCGTGCCTACCTAGACCTAACCAACAGAAAGTGAAACAAAAAGGATCGATGGCAGCTAGTAGGCCGGCGACGATGACCGCCGAGCCCCGCCCGGTCGAGGGGGGGTGCCACCATCCGTCGGTGTCGTGACAGCAAATGGGTCTTCCAAATGGAAAATGACCCCAAGCATACTTCCAAAATTGTGGCAAAATGGCTTAATAAGGACAACAAAGTCAAGGTATTGGAGTGGCCATCACAAAGCCCTGACCTCAATCCTATAGAAAATTTGTGGGCAGAACTGAAAAATCTTGTGCGAGCAAGGAGGCCTACCCACCTAAGTCAGTTACACCAGCTCTGTCAGGAGGAATGGGCCAAAATTCACCCAACTTATTGTTGGAAGCTTGTGGAAGGCTACCCAAAACGTTTGACCCAAGTTAAACAATTTAAAGGCAATGCTACCAAATACTAATTGAGTGTATGTAAACTTCTGACCCACTGGGAATGTGATGAAATAAATAAAAGCTGAAATAAATAATTCTCTCTACTATTATTCTGACATTTCACATTCTTAAAATAAAGTGGTGATCCTAACTGACCTAAGACAGGGAATTTTTACTAGGATTAAATGTCAGGAATTGTGAAAAACTGAGTTTAAATGTATTTGGCTAAGGTATATGTAGACTTCTGACTTCAACTGTATGTGCGGACCGCACGGGAACATCAAAGCTAATTTAAAAAATCATCACAACTAATTATTTTACCCTAAAGCATTTAATAATGACAGTACTATGGAGAATTGGAATGAGAGGGCTACTTCCAGTGTTGAGAAGGGATCACTGCCGTTATTGAATGAGGGTATGAGGCATGGGTTGAGGCTTCAGTGCAGGACAGGCTCATCATGGATGGATAGTGCTGGAGAAGAGCTCTTTTATTTACATTTTATTTAACCTTTATTTAACTAGGCAAGTCAGTTAAGAACAAATTATTATTTACAATGACGGCCTAACAAAAGGCAAAAGGCCTCCTGCGGGGACGGGGGCTGGGATTTAAAAACAAATGTATTAAATAAAAAGATAGGACAAAACACACATCACGACAAGAGAGACAGCGCAACACTACATAAAGAGAGACCTAAGACAACAACATAGCAAGGCAGCAACACATGACAACACAGCATGGTAGCAACACAACATGACAACAACATGGTAGAAACACAACATGGTAGAAGCACAAAACAGGGTACAAACATTATTGGGCGCAGACAACAGCACAAAGGGCAAGAAAGTACAGACAACAATACATCACGCAATGCTTCCACTGAGGGCAGGACTGGGTTTGACTGGGAAGACAAAAAACAATAACACAACACACTACACAGACAAAAGAAGAATGAGTTAGTCCAAGCAAGGAGTAAAATCATTGACGTGTAATAATGTGATTGTGTTTGTGTATGTGATTAAATCTACATATAGTAATGAGAGAAAATGTACAGGTCTACTGACAGGGCTTGGAGCAGAAGTGTAGTGGAGTGGGAACAGGAGGGACTTAGCTGTAAATGCAAATAGAAGATACAGTACATTCCATTACAGCAGTGCCTCAAAGGTTGGGGCAAGAAGTTTCTCTGTTAAGTTAAACTCAGACATCTCAGAATTCCCAAAGTCAAACACAGACTGCACATTTCGCCCACTTGACACATCAAAATAGCCCAACAAACGTTTCTGAATAAAACCTTGATCATCCACATGCCTGATGATAACTAACAACTGCAAGCAGACTTGTGGCACCATAGGTCCCAGAGCGGTGGGAATATTGTTTCCCACTGGGGCCCGGAGTTTTTCCTTATCTGGTAACCTAACCAGGAAAACTCCGGAGCCTAGAGTATATGACCGTGATTAATCAGTTGTAAAAAGGTTTTATACTGGCTATGATGGGACCAGTTTTTCGAATCCAGTCACATGGTTTTTAAGAATTCCTGGAAAAAACTCCTGGCCCTGGGGAGGATGAAAACTGTCAAACTGCAGCAACCTTATACTTGTTGGTATACATTATATATAGATTAGATTAGGAGGGGGATTTCCTCTACCCAGACACAGAGACAACAACTGATTGACAATAGAACTAAGGGATGAGCTTGCTTTATGCATGTTTGCATCATGCAGGCCAATACAACTGCAGGCATAATAAAACATTGACTCACAGTCTATGTCATCACTATTAAGTTGATTGATTAAATCCAGTTAATCATTTTGATTGAACAGGTATAGGTAGCCTAGCCAGCCCAAGTTTGAATATAAATCAAATTTGATCACAGTCACATTTTCTCCTGCCAAACAAATGGACTATAAATACCTAACGTTACCTATATGTTTTAATCATCTCGTTTTCATCCCATACAGCATGTCAGATCTCTAAGGTTTAGGTATAACCTAAATCTATACTACCGTTCAAATGTTTGGGGTCACTTAGAAATGTCCTTGTTTTTGAAAGAAAAGCAAAAAATAACATCAAATTGATCAGAAATACAGTGTAGACATTGTAAATGTTGTAAAAAATATATATATATATATATATATATATATATTATTTCACCTTTATTTAACCAGGTAGGCTAGTTGAGAACAAGTTCTCATTTACAACTGCGACCTGGCCAAGATAAAGCAAAGCAGTGCGACACATACAACAACACAGAGTTACACATGGAATAAACAAACATACAGTCAATAATACAGTAGAAAAGTCTATATACAGTGTGTGCAAATGAGGTAGGATAAGAGAGGTAAGGCAATAAATAGGCCATAGTGGCGAAATAACTACAATATAGCAAATTACTATTGTAGCTGGAAACGGCAGATTTTTTATGGAATATGTACACAGACGGAGAGAGGCCCATTATCAGCAACCATCACTCCTGAGTTCCTCTGTCCAGTGTCTGTTTTCATTTGCCCATCTTAATCTTTTCTTTTTATTGGCCAGTCTGAGATATGGCTTTTTCTTTGCAACTCTGCCTAGGAGGCCAGCATCCCGGAGTCGCCTCATCACTGTTGACGTTGAGACTGGTGTTTTGTGGGTACTATTGAAGCTGCCAGTTGAGGACTTGTGAGGCGTCTGTTTCTCAAACTAGACACTCTAATGTACTTGTCCTCTTGCTCAGTTATGCACCGGGGCCTCCCACTCCTCTTTCTATTCTGGTTAGAGACAGTTTGCGCTGTTCTGTGAATGGAGTAGTACACAGCGTTGTACTAGATCTTCAGTTTATTAGCAATTTCTCACATGGAATAGCCTTCATTTCTCAGAACAAGAATAGACTGACGAGTTTCAGAATAAAGGTCTTTGTTTCTGGCCATTTTGAGCCTGTAATCGAACCCACAAATGCTGATGCTCCAGATACTCAACTATGTTAAAGAAGGCCAGTTTTATTGCTTCTTTAACCAGAACAACAGTTTTCAGCTGTGCTAACAAAATTGCAAAAGGGTTTTCTAATGATCAATTAACGTGCCACTGGAACACAGGAGTGATGGCTGCTGATAATGGGCCTCCATACGCCTATGTTGATATTCCATATAAAATCTGCCATTTCCGGCTACAATAGTCATTTACAACATTAACAATGTCTACACTGATCAATTTGATGTTATTTTAATGAAAAAAATTTAGCTTTTCTTTCAAAAACAAGAACATTTCTAAGTGACCCCAAACTTTTGAATGGTAGTGTATATAAAGAGTTTTTGCCTGTGTCTGTCTGGAGTGATGAATAAATACTGGAGGAAAGCCTACTTGAGCGTGGGCGAAAAAATCTTTTTAATCTCACTTTTAACGGATGATGCGATGGAAACCATCAAATTATTCTGAATTGATTTTGACATCTCAGAGAAGACAGTAGAATCTTCCATATGCTCAGCAAGTAAAGCATCGTAAAGTGCTCTTACCCTGCAAGCTCCTTGTAGTTGCCCTTGTTAGCGGAACTTTCCCTCTCATCGTGCCCCCTTGCTTCATTCCGCAACGAGACATTATTTACAATGTGCCCCCTAAAAGCCAACTCTTACAAAAAATGCAGTATGGCTGTTTCTTCTTACTTTCTGTTTGAATACGCAGACCTTCGTCCATTACATGATCAATGCAGCTTTTTCCTAGAACCTTGAATCTGATATGGGCAATGAAAGGGGTTCTTCAACAAAAAATCCACTACATTGTTCTTAGCATCAGCTAGCCGTTCTGGCGGAGAAAACTGCACTCTGGTAGCTAGCTATCTAAACTCATCAACAAAAAGATATGTCCCTTTTTCAGAACCTTTGTTTTCAAAGATAATTCGTAAAAATCCAAATAACTTCACAGATCTTCATTGCAAAGGGTTTAAACACTGTTTCCCATGCTTGTTCAATAAACCATAAACAATTAATGAACATGCACCTGTGGAACGGTTGTTAAGACACTAACAGCTTACAGACGGTAGGCAATTAAGGTCACAGTTATGAAAACTTAGGACACTAAAGAGGCCTTTCTACTGACTCTGAAAAACACTAAAAGAAAGATGCCCAGGGTCCCTGCTCATCTGCGTGAACATGTCTTAGGCATGCTGCAAGGAGGCATGAGGACTGCAGATGTGGCCAGGGCAATAAATTGCAATGTCCGTACTGTGAGACACCTAAAACAGCACAACAGGGAGACAAGACGGATCGTCCTCGCAGTAGCAGACTACGTGTAACAACACCTGCACAGGATCGGTACATCTGAACATCACACCTGCGGGACATGTACAGGATGGCAACAACATCTGCCTGAGTTACACCAGGAATGCACAATTCCTCCATCAGTGCTCAGACTGTCCGCAATAGGCTGAGAGAGGCTGGACTGAGGGCTTGTAGGCCTACTGTAAGGCAGGTCCTCACCAGACATCACCGGCAACAACGTCGCCTATGGGCACAAACCCACCATCGCTGGACCAGACAGGACTGGCAAAAATTGCTCTTCGCTGACGAGTAGCTGTTTTGTCTCACCAGGGGTGATGGTCGGATTCACGTTTTCGTCGAAGGAATGAGCATTACACCGAGGCCTTTACTCTGGAACGGGATCAATTTGGAAGTGGAGGGTCCGTCATGGTCCGGGGTGGTGTGTCACAGCATCATCGGACTGAGCTTGTTGTCATTGTAGGCAATCTCAATGCTGTGCGTTACAGGGAAGACATCCTCCTCCCTCATGTGGTACCCTTCCTGCAGGCTCATCCTGACATGACCCTCCAGTATGACAATGCCACCAGCCATACTGCTCGTTCTGTGCGTGATTTCCTGCAAGACAGCAATGTCAGTGTTCTGCCATGGCCAGCGAAGAGCCCGGATCTCAGTCCAATTGAGCACATCTGGAATCTGTTGGATCGGAGGGTGAGGGCTAGGGCCATTCCCCCCACAAATGTCCGGGAACTTGCAGGTGCCTTGGTGGAAGAGTGGGGTAACATCTCACAGCAAGAACAGGCAAATCTGGTGCAGTCCATGAGGAGATGCACTGCAGTACTTAACACAGCTGGTGGCCACACCAGATACTGACTGTTACTTTTGATTTTGACCCCCCTTTTGTTCAGGGACACATTATTCCGTTTCTGCTAGTCACATGTCTGTGGAACTTGTTCAGTTGATGTCTCAGTTGTTGAATCTTGTTATCTTCATACAAATACTTACACATGTTCAATTTTCTGAAAATAAATGCAGTTGACAGTGAGAGGACATTTCTTTTTTTGCTGAGTTTACTTGCCACTAAAGTTAACAAGGCAAATTGAAATCAATTGCAGTAACTCGGCACAAAAATAAAGTTCTAAAACCAAGAAACCTCCTCAGTTTCCTGTAGTTTGAATAAACAAATTTGAATAGAATAATATCCTAAAAATTCTCAACTATCACTCTCAATCTCTATTCAATATGTCACCAACTCACCAAGCTTCTCTACATATAGCACCCCAATAGTGCTCTGTGGCGCAACCCCGATACATCCTAATCCTAATCCTTATCCTATGATTGGATGGACAACATGTCATCTTATATTGCAAAAGCTTTGATTGGTTGGAGGACATCTTCCGGAAGTGGTCCTAATCACCATATAGGTCTATGGAAGCGGGTAAGGCCTACAAGCCTCCTAGGTTTCGTATTGAAGTAATTGTAGCCAGCGGAGGACGGGAAATAACTGTCCTCCGGCTACACCATGGTGAGTGTGTTGTTGAGAGTACTGTAGATCTTCATTGCAAAATAGTGTGTTTTAATCAGCTATTTGGTGACGTGAATATATTTTGTATAGTTTTATCTAAAAAAAGATTTTTGAAATGTTTCACTATTTTAAATTTTTCTGAAATTCACTGAGTTGGATGGTCTTCCCTTTCCTCCTCTGAGGAGGCTCCACGGATAGGTAGGTGAGTAGGTGGGTATGTGGGTAGGTAGGTGGGTATGTGGGTAGGTAGGTGGGTGCACAGGTAGGTTGGTAGGTGGGTAGGTAGTTGGGTAGGTGGGTAGCGGGTGGCGTGTGGGATCGAGGAACAGCATGGGGTGGTTACGTCTGTTTGAAGAGGCAGCTGCTGTCCCGGTTCACTGGCATCGTGTCTTCTCCTGGCCGGATGACTGAGAGGGCTGATGAGGAAGAGAGATATAGACGGTGAGCAGGCATGCCTATACTTCTCTCTCTCTCTCTCTCTCTCTCTCTCTCTCTCTCCCCCTCTCTCTCCCCCTCTCTCTCTCTCGCTCTCTCCTCTCTCTCTCTCTCTCTCTCCCTTCCTTCTTTCTTTCTTTCTTTCTTTCTTTTCTTTCTTTCTTTCTTTCTTTCTTTCTTTCTTTCTTTCTTTCTTTCTCTTTCTTTCTTTCTTTCTTTCTTTCTTTCTTTCTTTCTTTCTTTCTTTCTTTCTGTCTTTCTCTTTCTTTCTTTCTTTCTTTCTTTCTTCTTTCTTTCTTTCTTTCTTTCTTTCTTTCTTTCTTTCTGTCTCTCTCTCTCTCTTTTGTTCTCTCTGCCTATCCCCCCTGTCTCTCTCTCTGTCTCTAGCACCAACGATAAGAGTACAAAAAGATGTGAACACAAATACCCTTACGACTGACGAGAAAGCAACATTCTTTTTTATTCTCTCTCTTTTTTACTTTCTTTCTAGTCCTTTCTTCTTCCTCCCCTAATCTCCGGCTCAGTCAGGACAAGGGGCTTCATCAGTGAGTCTGCTGGTGGCTTCTGGTGAGGCAGAGGGGCTTCTTGTTCTGGATGTGTGTGAGTTGAGCCAGAAGCTGTGTGTGTGTCTGTATGTGTGTGTCTGTCTGTGTGCATGAGTTAACAAGTTTGAGTCAGGGAGTTGTGTTTGTTTGTCTGTGCGTGCGTATTAGTGTGTGTGTGTGTGTGTGTGTGTGCCGTACTGCGATGGCCCCTACAGGGTGGCATAGCGTGGCCTGATACACTGAGAGAGTCACATAAGTTTCCAAACAATGGGCTGCACCTCTGGCTACTTCCACTGTGGTATACCAGGTTCCTCGTGAGTCGTTACAATGGTAGAAATGGATGGATATTCCTGGATAACTACACCGAAGGGTGGTTGGATAACATAGGACAGGGCCATAGACAGATGATCTGTGTATCCATTCTGTATGCTCCAGCTGCAGCAGCTGCAGGGGTTTGGGCCACATTCTGAAAATGTAATGTTCTGTCTGCTCTCTGAGTGTTCTGTCTGCTCTCTGAGTGTTCTGTCTGCTCTCTGAGTGTTATGTCTGCTCTCTGAGTGTTCTGTCTGCTCTCTGAGTGTTCTGTCTGCTCTCTGAGTGTTCTGTCTGCTCTCTGAGTGTTTTGTCTGCTCTCTCAGTGTTCTGTCTGCTCTCTCAGTGTTCTGTCTGCTCTCTGAGTGTTCTGTCTGCTCTCTGAGTGTTCTGCCTGCTCTCTGAGTGTTCTGTCTGCTCTCTGAGTGTTTTGTCTGCTCTCTCAGTGTTCTGTCTGCTCTCTCAGTGTTCTGTCTGCACTCTGAGTGTTCTGTCTGCTCTGTGAGTGTTCAGTCTGCTCTTTGAGTGTTCTGTCTGCTCTCTGAGTGTTCTGTCTGCTCTCTGAGTGTTCTGTCTGCTCTCTGAGTGTTCTGTCTGCTCTCTGAGTGTTTTGTCTGCTCTCTCAGTGTTCTGTCTGCTCTCTCAGTGTTCTGTCTGCACTCTGAGTGTTCTGTCTGCTCTGTGAGTGTTCAGTCTGCTCTTTGAGTGTTCTGTCTGCTCTCTGAGTGTTCTGTCTGCTCTCTGAGTGTTCTGTCTGCACTCTGAGTGCTCTGTCTGCTCTCTGAGTGTTCTGTCTGCTCACTGAGAGAATAGAGATGATAAAGAGAGACAGAAAAAGATAGAGGGAGAGAAACAGACAGACAGAGACAGACATCCCTCCTGTGCCCGTCAGTAAGAGAGAGAGCAGGTCAGAAAGGCTGTATTTCATGACCTCTCAACAGTGCCATGACCTGCTATAGTAACAGGTGCTGCTGCTGCTGC